>NC_056740.1:455994993-456027493 GCF_019279795.1 Protopterus annectens
GGCCATGCCAGTTCTTTGTTCTAAACTGTGCCTTGGCAGTACCGATGCATTTTCCCTCAAGCAGCTACCATATGGTCGATGCCACATCTTGCATTTTTATGTCTTGCTAGTTTTCATGCCTTTGACAGCTATTTCATGTAATGATTATTCAATGCATGCTTAGTCATTGTAGTCTTATCAATGGCAGATACTCTAGTAAAAGTACAAGAGGCAGACTTTCTTTGTTAATAAGCGAGTCTGTAACAAACAAAGATAAATTACAGCTTCTTCAAATTATCAAACTAACAAGTATTGAACAAATATTGAAAATATTTCAAAATATAAAATATAAAAGTACAGTCCAGAGGGTCTGGACACAGCTTGTAAAAGGCTGTCATAGTGAGATACAACCTTGAGCCAGGCACGGTGGCATAGCTCATAGATTCATACTAAGCGAACTGCCCTTGCAAGCCATTTTTTTAAGCCTAGCCAATTATCCCTTGTGAGACTCAAACCTTGCACCTTGTGTTTGTAAGGCAAACACCTTAACCATTAGGCCACCCCAGCTGGTTGGGAGGCGGAGGTTGTTAGATTGATTGAAATTGAGGACAGACTGTTGGGTGACAGACCTTGTAGTATAAGTCATAACATCCTATGAACCTCTAAAATATAAATATAACAATAAATATAACAAGTATTGAACAAATATTGAAAATATATCAAAATCTAAAATATTACAAAATATTTAAGTATTGAAAGTACTGAAATGAACAAGTATGTTATTACATTTAAAGTAAGTTGCATTCCCAAACACAGTGTACATATTTTACTACAAACTGTCTCATAATATGATAGTTTGCTGTTGAAACACTGGTTAACAGGACTCAGTGCATGAGATCTCTGGCCAGTCAGCATTCACTTGGAATTTTCTTTGTTTTCCAACCATAATCTGAATGTATTTATTTATTGTTTGGGGGGGCTGACCATTGTGGACCCATTTCATTTTTAGTCTGGGAGGATAATACAGAGCATAAAACCAATTCCTGCTTAATGCTTAGAAGAAAGTGAATATAGTTTTAGTAAAATATTATATGGATTGTTTGAAACAACAGATTAAAGTACTGGACAAAAGTGAACCTGGTTTCACTAAACATAGTGGATTTGTAATATTTCTAATTTAGTAAGACAGTAATATTTATAAACTCTGAAGATAATTCAATTGTGTTCAAATAAGACATCTTTGGATTTAAAGGAAAACATGTTTGTATGAGGATAAAGGCATATGCAGGGATAGAAACAAACTAGGCTGACTATGGACAGCGCAGTGTGCATCTGTTGCACTGTCACCTCATAGCAAAATGTTTGTTGGTTTGATTCTCGGCTGGAGTGCCTTCTGTGTGGAGTCTGCATGTCCTCCCTGCATTCGTGTGGGTTTCCTCCTGGTGTTCCAGTCTCCTCCCACATTACAAAGACATGTATCTGGAGCATTTTTCCCCAGGCCTCCACTGAAAATTGGCTTTGTTCCAGGTTGGGCTTTCCTGGTAAACAAATAATAAATAAATAAATAAATAAAAAGTTGAAAAAAAGGCCTTGTTTTTGTTATGGGAGGGTGAAACTGGAACAGGAGGCCTTTTGTTTTTGGGCTTAGCTCTGAACACAGAGGTGGAATAAGTTGTTTCTAATGTTGCATTAATAGATCCCAAACCTTTGCACTGAACACAGATAAAGCATGGTCATAGGAATTTAGTTATGGGAGGGTCCAAACACCCTAATAATGAGTTATTTCAACTACCCCACCATTAACTGGGAAAACTACTCATGTACCAACTTCTTTGCTCAACGCTTTCTGGAATTCATAAATTCCAATGCCCTGGATCAACTTATCCACACCCCCACCAAAGGCAACGATATCCTAGAACTAGTCATTACCAACATGAGTGTTCCACACCTGAAGTCAACTCTTGCATAAGCTAATCACCCTAGATATCTGCATCCCGCCATGGTAAAACATTTCTCCAAAGCCAACTTCATGCTTCTTAAAACAGAAGTGGTGAACTTCATGACACCCATGCAGATGGACAATACAGTTACTACTGCTGAATCCTAACCAAATGCACTCTATAAGCACTTACACAAGTGCATGGATCGTGCTTTCCCAAACAGAACCAAAAATACTATCCTCCAAAAAAGGAAGCCAATTTGGTGGTCCCATGCCATAAACAAACTCTACAACAGAAGGAAGAAACTGTTGCAAAAGAGAGTAAAATTCCATGAGTGGAGGAGCTCCCTGGTCAGCCTTAGTAAGAAGCTGAGGTCACTTATAAGGGAAATATATATATCACAAAGGTTAAACCAGAAGGTTGCTCACTCATATAGGCGGAGCCATGCCCCCCTCCCCAGTTTAGATTACATATCTGCCTATAACCAGTCCAATTGTTTTTAGGGTTTTTACTGTATAACCTGCCTAATTTTGCGAATGTATCTGTGTGAAAAAGCAAGTTTTTTTGTGATACTCCCTGCCCTACTTAGCTAGTTGAAGAACTTTGCACCTTTAACCTTTAACAGCATCTGTCACATTTGCTATACATATTGTAAAGTGTTGTTAATGGGTAGATGTGTAGATTATGATATCTGAAGCATATGTGTTGTTTATATCTAGACTCTCTGCTGCCTTATCAGTTATATGTGTATGTTCCTTAATAGCTGATTAACCTGATTAATCTGTTTGATTATACCTTTATTTGAATTACAATTATCTCCTCTCATTATTTTCTGCAGTTTTTCTACCTCTCTACCTACTCTGCTCTGCCTACTGACCCTGCCCTCCTGGACAATCAAGAAAAGTCACAGATTTTATTATTCCCAGATAGACTTACTTCCCCAACAGGAAACCCTACCTTCTCCCTTGAGTGACAGGAAAAGAATTGAAGAAAGTATGTTATATGGAATTAATCCTAATTTATTTTGAATATAAAGTTGCTCTACCACTTACTAGGAGCTAGTATAGGACCCGGCCTGAGTAGCCTGCAGCCAAAGCCCCCATACCTACCTCATCCCATTTCATCCTTTCCTTATACCTTTCTACCTCCTATAGTGATTCCTCACTCCACATAATTGATTTGGCCACTAGATGGCAGTCTTTGCCCACCTATAACCTCTCTTCCTCACACAATATCTCTCACCATAACATATAACAAATTTTTTTCACTTTCTTTTCTCTAACTGCTTGTTAATAGTCCTACCTTCCTCTGATTTTCACCCTACTCCCCCTCAACACAGTCCCTTAAGCACACCTCTAACCAACCTGATTACCACTCTCTGTACTTACCTTCACCATACTGATAGTTTTTCACACTGTCTGTCCTGCTGCCTTCTTTCCTTGGGTCTACCCACTCCATTCGCACTGCGGGCTCACTCCGCTCCCCTACCCTACCCCCAATTCCCACACACCCTCAGTGGTCCTACTCTTATACTACCTAACCACACCACTTTCTCCTCCCATCAATCACATAGTCCATCTCCATTGGCCAACTAACTCAAACTCCCTCTTTTCACATACCAGTCCCTATCTTCTACCACTACACCTACCACCTACATCTCTCCACACCAAGTATAATCCTGTGACTATAGCAGGAACCTAATAACCTACCCATCCAAATGTATAACCGACACTCCCCAATCCACTTACAAAGGTTACTCATACTCATATTTCTACCACCTGTAATAATTGCCTACTTATTAACCTCTTATGAATACCCTTTACATCCACACCTTCACTACCCCAATAAGCTAACTACCTCTCCTCCTCTACTTATCTTCTCTAACCATTTTAATACTACATGTACACCCAGCTATCTACTAGCAAAATACCATAGGACAGTCCACATTAGATGTATTTCTCACAACCCTAGAAAATCCCTTAATCTATATAACAAATTCCCAAATCCTAGACTACAAATACTACTTCTGTCTTTACAAAATGGAGACATTCACCCTAACCCAGGCCCAACAAGTTCAACTACCACTCACCTCCTCAACCCCAGCACTACTTCTTTTCATTCCCTCACCAAACCTCCAAACTCACTCTTATTAGCACACCTCAATATACGTAGTATAAATAATAAGACTGCACAACTTCATGCTCTCCTGGATATCTACTCTTTTGACATACTTTGCTTAACAGAAACATGGTTACAAGCTGTAACTAAAGACAATGAAATTATCCCACCTGGATATAATATCTTATGACTAGATGGAGCAGCTAAAAAGGGAGGTGGAATAGCTATCCTATTTAAATCAGGATTGCAGATTACTACCTATGACTACAAACCACCTCAAGATTCTAATGCTGAAATTCTTATTACCAAGCTACAATTTAACAGATTCAAATCCATCTACATAATCTGTATCTATCTTCCTCCTGGTAAGAACATTACCACTGTTAAAAATACCCTCTGTTGGTTATCTCAAAATTTACCCCAAGAAACCGTAATCCTAGGAGATTTAAATATCAATTGGAAGAGCTATAGCAATACCCACCCCACCACCCATATAAACCTATTTGGCTTTAAGCAAACCATTACCTCTCCCACCAGGTTAAACAAGCCTAATAAGAAGGAAAGTACCTTAGATTGGATACTCATCAATAATCCTGCCCAAACCTATGAAGCTGGAACCCTCCCTGATGATATTAGTGATCACTTACTTACCTATATCATCAGGCGTAAAACCAATCCACCCACTCCAACAATTATCAAGACTATAAGAACCAAAAAAAATTTAACCCTGATCTCTTTCCAAGAGAACTTAGAGCATGTAACTGGTCCCCCTTGAAACACATCCCTCTGGATGAAGCTGTTAACCACTTTAATTCTCAATTCCTAACCATACTAGACCACCATGCACCAACCCACTCTATTATAGTGAGAACTAAATCTGCCCCTTGGCTCTCAAAAGAACCAAGCAAAAAATTAATCTCAGAAACAAGCATTGGGCTAAATACCGCTTAATCATAAACCACATAGACCAACAAAACTTTAGACAATTAAGAAATAAAACTAAACAAGCTATACTGCCTGACAAAAAACTACTACCTACAATTCCAGCAGGAGCACCATAATAAAACACAAACGTTCTGGGCAAGTATTAACCAATTACTATACCCAGGTCAATCCACCACACCAAACCCACAAGGCACTGACCAGGATAATAGGTTCATAGTTTCATAGGTAGGTACTGGGCTATCTGCCTGAAGGCATATATTAGCCCAGCCACGTTGTGCGGTATTCACTGCCCCTTTGGTTAGTTCCCTAGGCCCTTGATCTAGCAGCTAGTACCCTTGGCACCTATCTAGTAGAGCTGTTGGTATGATCCCTGGTGTGAACTTTCTGTTACCCATCCACTCGTCAAGGTTCCTCTTGAAGAGTGATAGTGAGGGGCTCTGTCTTATGTAGATCAGGACCTTGTTCCATAGCAAGGGAAGTCTTTGCGAAGGGAATCTATCCCTCCAGCATGTTTTATTCATTGTTGTGCTGAGGTTTATATCCCTAGAGCGTGTAGCTCGAGTAGATTTGGTTTTGCTAAGATGGAGCATGTTCAACAGTTCTGCTTTGGACATGGCTCTTAGACAGCGATTGCCTCTGAGAAGGCAGTATGCAACAGAGAAAAGCCTTAGTTTTTTCAATCGTGCTGCATAGGACAACTGTTTGAGGCCAGTAATCCTCTTAGTGAGGTACCTCTGTGGTCTCTCTAGCTGCTGGAGATGCCTAGCCAGGTACATTCCAATTGATGCATTGTACTCAATAATGGGTCTGATGAGGGAAGAGTAGAGGGGCACCACTACATCCTTAGATCTTGATGCGAACCCTTTTGTGATCAGATGGGTCACATAGAAGGATTTTCTAACCACCTTGGCAACATGGTTATCAAAGGAAAGCTGACTATCTACTTGGGTCCCTAGATCCCTTATTACTTCTTCAGATTTCAGGGGGTTACCTCCTATGTGGTAGTTTGCGGGTACTCTGTTTTTTCCAAAGGGGATTACTACGCATTTTTTAGCATTTAGCTTGAGACCATGGCTTTGACACCATACATCAGTCTCATTAAGGCCCTTCTGGAGGATATCCATGTCGGCCGGAGACTCTATTATAGCACCCAGTTTGCAGTCGTCCGCAAACATGGTCAGCCACAGCCCTTCAGTGCTTGCCTGTACTTCTGAGAAGTATATGCCAAACAGGAGGAGCCCCAGGACAGAGCCCTGAGGCACACCGCTTGTTACTGGTCTGGATTCGGACATAGATCCTGCTACTCTTACTTTGTGGGATCTGTCTGAGAGCCAGTTTGCGATCCATCTTGTGACGTAAGGGTTTATGCCCAGGTTGGTGAGTTTATCAATAATACCCGAATGGGGAATGGTGTCAAATGCTTTAGCAAGGTCAAGGTAAGCCATGTGTACCTCCTTTCCCTTATCTATAGCCTGAGTAACTGTGTCAAAGAAGTCCACCAGGTTCAGGAGGCATGATCTGCCCTTGGCAAAGTCGAACTGTGTGGGGTCAAGTGTTTGGAGGTTCCCAATCTCTCCATTTATGAGTTCCATAATGATTTGCTCCATTGCCTTACAGATCAGACTGGTCAGGCTTATTGGTCGGTAGTTCCCAGGGTCGGTTGTGGGCCCACCCTTGTGCAGCAGAACCACTGTTGCTGTGTGCCATTCTATGGGCACATATCCTGTCGAGAGGCTGAGACTGAACAGGGTATTCAGATGCGGGGTTAATTCATTTTGGAGCTCGCGTATGACACAGCCCAGAACACTATCTGGTCCCACGGAGGCAGTATTTTTAGCTTTAGATAGAGCCTTATTAACCAACGTATCAGTAATAATTGGAGTTACACAATCCCCTGGAATAGTAATAGGCCCTGTAGGTGGTGGTGGGGGGGGATTTGCACTGAACCTATCAGCCAAGATGTTGGCAATGTCAGTGGGGTCAGTGTATTTTGTTCCATTTTGTACTAGCTCAGAACAGACCTGAGCATTGCCATTTAGGTTTTTGATGTAACCATAGAAGGCCTTATGGTTATCCTTGGCATCCTTGGCAACCTTCTTTTCAAAATTGGCTTTAGTTGACTTGATGAGGGCCCTCAGTTTCTTACTAATGCTGATCAGGGGTGATCCCATACAAACTGCCAATGCCTTTAATTCCTTTTTTACTGAAACCATTCAAACTATTGCTAGTCAGTTATCAACTCAGAACTTAACTTTATCCAAATCTAACACTATCCCACCCCCTCCATTTCTCTTCCAACCAGTCCCAACTACATATATTCTTACCCTTCTACTAAAATTAAAACCATGCTCTCTTTCAGCAGACCAACTACCCACTGAATATCTACAAATAGCAGCTGAATCCATTGCCTATCCCATTTCCATTCTCATTAATAGAACCATCCCTGAAGGACACATCCCTAGAATCTGGAAGGTCTCCCATGTTATTCCCCCTTCACAAGGGTGGAAATTGTACTGAATTCTCCAATTACTGTTCCATAGCTCTACTTTCTCCCTTAGCTAAGCTCATGGAAAAATGCATCTACAAGCAATTGCTAGACCACCTAATCCAAAATAATTTACTTTCCAACTGCCAGCATGGCTTCAAAACCTCACACAGCACTACTACTACCCTCCTGTCCTTTACTGACTGATTTAATGAAAAACGTAACCTCAGTTTGCTTTCCTCTGCACTGTTTATAGATCTGTCTAAGGCTTTCGATATGGTTAATCACCAGAAACTTATAAATATCCTCAAATCCCTGTCACTAGTGCCACTAGCAATAAAATGGTTCCAGTCCTACTTAGATAACAGACAACAGGCAGTACTCTGGCACAACACTTTATCAACCAACCTCCCCATTAATCTTGGTGTCCCTCAAGGGTCCATATTAGGACCTCTCCTGTTTTCTATATTTATCAATGACCTTCACCTAGAAATCCCTCAACCAACATGCATGCAATATGCAGATGATTCCACACTGATATACTCAGCCACATCTATATTTGAACTTAACTCCCTTACCCAAAAGGTGTTTAACACAGTTGAACTGTGGTTCACGCAGCGCTGTCTCCTTCTGAACCACCAAAAAACTAAGCTCCTCCTTTTTACCCCAACTCATAAATCTCCCCTGATAGATTTCACAATTACATCCATCAATGGTACTCTCATATCCCCAGATACTACCACCAAACTACTAAGTATCACCATAGATAACAACCTTACCTTCAACACCCATATTAACAACACTATAAAAACTGTTAATAGAAAACTAGGCTCTCTCTGTAGGATAAAACACTTCCTCTCAACAGCAGCTAGAATAACTATTGCTCATACCCATCTAATCTCACCTCTCCTCTATGCCTCACCTATTTATACTAATCTATCCAAAAAACAACCTTAATAAAATGGAAACCGCCTACAATAATATAGCCAGATTTGCTACAGGTAACCCCTTTAGAACCCACCACTGTTCTAATCTAAAACAGCTAGGATGGCTGGAATTACAAAATCAGATTAAATTCCACCAACTGACCATTGTCCATAAAACCCTTCACCATCCAACAAATACCCCTATACTATCTACTCTTAACATCCCCTACAAAAATCTGAAGACCTTGCATTCATCCCACAAACTTCTTGTCGATATTTATAAATCAAACAACAGAGCTGGAAACTCTCTCTTCTCTAATACTGTTGGAAAATCCTGGAACCTTCTCCCCAGTGAACTTTCCTCACTAGCCTCTTTATCACTTTTCAAAACTAAACTGAAACTTTTCCTCAAAACACACTGGTTGTGCCCCTGCACTGAACCTGACTGATCAACTAGCCCTGCTACTAGGTTCAGCCTACCCTCCTCTTCTGAGTAATCTACCCCTTTTCCTAAGTACAACTAACCTTCTACTTCTAGATACTACTTACATCTTCTTGTATTTTATTAATGTAAATACCATTTGTACTTAGAAAGTGTACGTAATTACCTGCCTTCTCTTCTATATACTGTGTATTAAAACAGCATGGAATGATACTACTTATACCTGCATATTTACGTATTTATCATTTATATATATTATCAGCTGCCTTCTCTATATACTATGTATTACAACTGCATTTGAATGACACAACCTATACCTGCACGTGTTGCTATATGTAATCAACTTCTAACCTCTTGGATTTAGTCTTACTAATGTAAAATCATTGTACCTTGTTTACAATAATTTTGTTTTATGATTTTGTTACTTTGTAATTTTTTGTTATTGTTTCATCTGAGCTTTTCTCCCCGGGCCTCTACTGAAAATGGACATGTATCCAGTTAGACTAGCCCAGTCAACAAATGCAAAATAAAATATAAATAAATAAATAAATAAATAAGATCCTCGAAAGCTAGCTACGAAAACAAAATTGCCACTAATTCTAAGGGCAACCACAAAGCATTCTATAGCTATGTCAAGAATCTCAATGGCAACACCCAGATCTGCTCTGAGTTACAGCACAACGGTACGAAAATTACAGAACCAACTGATATTGCCAACATCCTGGCAGATAGGTTCAGTGCTAACTTTATCCCCCTCGCACCCCCTAAAGGGCCCATATCTATACAGGAAGAATGCAGAGTCCCTGTAATCACTTCTATACAGGTAAAAGCTGAACTCTCTAAAACCAAAAACACAGTATCCATGGGACAGAACAACATCCCAGGCTGTGTTTTACATGAACGTCAGAACGAACTGGCTCCGCACCTAAGCACCATATTCAATCATAGTCTCATGTCAGGCTTTGTGCCCACTGAATGGCATATAGCAACAGTTATCCCACTCCACAAAGAGTGAGCCACCACTGATCCTGGGAACTATTGCCCTATTAGCCTGACAAGCCTGGTCTGCAAGGCCATGGGATGTATCATCATGGTACTCATAAACAAAGACATTGGTAACCTCCAAACTCTGGACCCCACCCAGTTCAGGTTTATGAAAGGCAGATCATGCCTTCTGAACCTGATCGACTTCTTTGAAGCAGTCACCAAGCCGTAGACAAGGGTAAGGTGGTTCACACAGCCTATCTTGACCAGAACAAGGCTTTCGACACCATCCCCCATTCTGTAATTATAGCTAACCTCACTAAACTAGGTATAGATCCCTACATCACAAGATGGGTTGCTAACTAGCTCACTGACAGAACCCGCACTGTAAAAGTTGCAGACTCCAAATCTGACTTCAAATCAGTGACAAGTGGAGTACCACAGGGTTTAGTCCTGGGACCTCTCCTTTTTGGTATCAACTTCTCTGAAGTACAGGCTAACACAGAAGGCCTCTGGCTAACGAGGAGCAATAGTCGAGCCCCCAAATGATGTGGACATCCTACAGGAGGGCCTCACTGAGACAGATGCCTGGTGTCAGAGGCATGGCCTCAAGCTCAATGCCAAAAACTGCATTGTCATCCCCTTTGGTAAAAAACTCTGTATCCATGAACTACCACATAAACAGCAGTCTACTTAACGCCGAATGTGTGGTAAGAGACCTTGGGACCCAGGTGGACAGTAATCACTCCTTTGATAATCACATCACACGGTAGTCAGGAAATCCTTCTACGTGGCTCACCTCATCACAAAAGGGTTCTCATCCAGGAAAAAAAAGGTCATTGTTCCCCTCTACTTGGCAGTCATTAGACCCATTATAGAGTACAACGTCCCTTTTGGAATGTACCTCACAAGACATCTGCAGCAGCTGGAAAGGCCACAAAAGTACCTCACAAAGAGGATTACTGGCCTCAAACAGATGGCCTACACTGACCGTCTCAAAAAAATTAAAGCTTTACTCTGTAGCATATCACCTACTCCGAGGGGATCTCTGCCTAACATATAAAGCTATGTTAAACCCAGAGCTGTTGGACATGCTACACGCTCTAGGGACCTAAACCTTGTCACCACAATAAACAGGACATGCTGGAGGGATAGATTCCTTTTCCAGGGACTTCTTATACTCTGGAACAAGCTACCCATCTATGTCAAGCAAAGTTCCTCATTAGCACTCTTCAAGAAAAATCTTGATGAGTGGATGGGAAATAGGAAATACACCCCGGGGATCACTTCTGTGGGTCTGCTCAACAGGGGCACAGGAAATTAACATTCTTGGGTGGCGTAAGCCAGGGAGCCTTGTTGACTAGGCTTACATAGGCCCTTGGGCCAATAACCTAGTACCTACCTATAAACCTATGAACCTGTGAACCTATGAATCTAGACAAAGGGTTTTTTTGTTTTTGGGCTTAGCTCTGAACACAGAGGTGGAATAAACTGTTTTTAATGTTGCATTAATGGATTCCAAACCTTTGCACTGAACACAGAGAAAGCATGGTCATAGAAAGCTAGAGAGTTTAAGCATCTAAGGAAAACGTCACTCTGGCTTAGAATCTGAGAAAAGTAGGAGACAAAGTAGGAGATTATTTGGGCTAAAGCCTAAACGTGGGTCGAGGTCAAATGTCAAAATAAAAAATGTTTGCAGCCAAAGGTTAGTTGAAGACTGGTCTGTTTTCCCCCATTTCCCCTTTGCTACTGATATTTCTATTTCCCCTGTTAGTCTATTCATTTTCTTTTCCAGGTGGGCCCTCCCTCTTTAGGGAGAAATTACCTTAATAACCTTTCATATGTTTAGATCGCCATCTTCCCTTTAAGAAGCGCAGGATCTAGGTTGCTGGTGTCATATATGGAGCTAGGGGGTGGAGAGTTTGGTATGAAAGGGAAAAGAAAGCCTAACCACAGTAGAGTGTGAGTGTGACATCAACACATGACTGCTGAATGACACACACACTTAAGCCCCGCCTTACTACCATATGGCAGCCATCCTACTGATCTCCTCCAAAGCGTTTCTGCCTGCAATCAGGAACATCTAAATGTCCTCAGGGTGGGCGACCCAAATGTCCCTCATTTCCCATCCCTTCTTTACTGAAGTCTTCCAGTGCCTGAGTCACTAGACTCTGGTAATCTGGGTCACAGTTGCAACTCCATCGCTCTGTGCCAGAAATTTGGGGCGCCTGACTTTTTGAATGAGCTCTTTTCTGAATACTGAATGTACAACATGTAAGACTGGCCACGTTTGTAGCTATCATCACTTGTGGCTATCATAGAATGTCTTTCCCAGCCTTTGTTGGACTGCAAACTGGCTCAGAAACAGAATCTAGAAAAGTAGGGTGCGTACCTCTACCTTCTTCAAAAGATCTGGTACTTCCAGTGTACCCCAAAGTTCAGTCATTGGGCCTCTCATCTTTGCATTTAATTCTTGGAGGTGAAAGCAAATGTTAAGGGTTATGGCTGACCAGGTTTGTAGATGACCGTGAACTTGGTGCCATCATAAACGTTCTAGAGGACAGCAAAATCTTACAATAAAAGGCTCAAATGAAGAGATGGTATCAAAACCATGAACTAAAACTATATGCCAAGAAATATATAACCATGTCCTTTGGCAAACATTACTTCCCTTGTAAACTCTCACATTGGCAACACACCCTTGAAAGCTAATCCCATAATCAGGGTTCTTGGAACCTCTGTCAACAACAAACTGTCCTTTGTTCACCACATATCCACTAGTGTAAAAAAATCTTATTTCATAGCACTGTTTATATCTGAAGATATTGTATCCAGGCCTAGGGCTGTAATCTTTCCACTGTACTAGGCTCTCATCAGGCTGAGCATTGAATATAATGCCCCATTCAGTAGGTACTTGTCTAAGCACTTGTCACAACCGGAGTGACCACAACAATTTCTCACAAAAAAAAAAAAAAAAAATTAAGGGTCTAAGTCATAAAAACTATGCAGATTGTCTCAAAGTATTGTTCCTCTTGTCAGTGTCATAAAGGCTAGTAAGAGATAACCTTTGCTTCGCATATAGACCCTCAGCAGGACCTATACTTTTAGACCTATCACACGTTTGCAAGTCCAATGGTAGAGTGAACACCTGCTCAAATGATCTCAGTGTCTTGTGCACAATAAATAGAACATCTTGGAGGGATAGGTATGTATCACAGAGAAAATAATAGTGCAGCTAGGGTGGGGTGAGAGGGGCAACTGCCATGGGCACACAGTGTTAGGGGCGTGATCAGCTGATCTCGAGTTTTCTTTAATAGAATACCAGGTTTTAAAGGTTGGTATTGCATAAGTAGTCAAATCTGAGTGCTGTAGCACTCCATATGTGGTATAAATTGTAGCAACCTTTTGCAAGCAGTTTACTACAGTAAAAAAAAGAGCTTTTTTTTATCTTTTAAACTAAAACCTGATCATTGTAGTGCTCCGTTCCAGCAGGGTAGAAGGAACACTTTTTTTGTTTGTTTTATTTTTGCTTTCTCTCTTCAATGGAAGTGCTGGGGGGTGGATCTGTAATAAGCCAAACATACAGTGATCAGCTTAATACAGTAAAGTACTTTTTTTGTTTTTAGCTCTTTACTTGAAGATCTGAAAGGGTGGGGCTAGTTGAGCTAGGTCTGTGTTTATGGAACATAGTGAATGGCTTATAATCGAATAAAAAGGAGCGAAACATTAAAGTAATGAAAAAACTTAAAATTGGAAAATAATGTATTGATTGGCCATAGCTGGCCAGCATTGCAAATGTCCACCCCCCCCGAGCTATATATACCAACTCCGATGGGAAAAGGGCAAATTTAAAAATGAAAAAAAGGCTTCCTTCGCTTACCTTATCCATCGCAGTACTTCCTGTTTGTTGGCCCACTATGGTCATTCAATTAATTATTTTCCAGTGTCAAGTGTTTTTGCTTCTTTAACATTTTACTCATTTATGTTTGATCATAAGCTATTCTCTGTGTTCCACATTCCATATGAGAACATAGATCTGGTTGAGCCAGCTAAGTTTCTGGCAGAGGATACCTTTTCCATGGAACAATCTCCCAGTCCACATAAAGCAACATACTTATCATACTCTGTTCAATGTAATTTGGATGGATGGATGGATGGATGGATGGATGGATGGATGGATGGATGGATGGATGGATGGATGGGAAACCACAAGCCCCCTACCTAGTTTACTACCTTATCCTTCTTCTGCCCACCTCTGGGTTATTCATATGCAAAATATAAGGGCTAAGAACTTACACAGGAATGTAAGGCTAGGCTTCTTAAGATCATAACAGATCAGTAGCCTAGTAAGCACCTATGAACCTATGAGCATCTGCAATATTCATCAATGTAAATGAATGGAGCTATGGCTTCATAGGCAGTAGTGGGTTACTCACTGAATGTACCCACCCTAAAGCAATCACTGGGTTATTAACTATTCTTGGAGAACTGGTTGAACTTTCATCGGGCGTGTTCTTTTCTCTTTTTTTTATTTAGCTGAATGCATCGCTGGGGTAGGAAACGGAATAAAACACGCTAGGCAAGTAACTGCATTCTTTCCTTTACTGAAAGAAGTTTACAAACTCATCATCTCAATACAGTTCATGCATAACATTTCTTTTCTTTCATTGCAACCACTCTCAAACAGTTTACAAGCACATTTTTCTTAGCTATGGTCATTTCCTCTTTCTGGCACAATAACAATAACGCATTTTGAAATCTGAACAGTATTTAAGCTGTCAAGCATAAAATAAGTGAACCGTAGAACCAGCAAAACCAACTACAATATGAGCATTGCAGAGGCCGTACCGATAAAATTATCAGAGAGTGAAACATTAAAAAAACAGCATTCTCAAAAGTATGAAATATTATGACCAAGATTCTGCATTATTTTGCCTCGAGGAAACCTGCATGAAAAAGAAAATGCATTATGTAATCTTATATTTATGTAATCTTATATTTATGTAATCTTATTGTGCTCATATTTTTGAGCTATGGTGGTCTGCATGTCAGTGGCTGAAGGATCTCGTTATGGTCCACTTGTCACAGTTGGATGAGCCTGGAATCAACACTGATTCAAAGTCAAAGGTCATATACAGACTCGTGTGTCACACTCAAGTGGTTGTTGTCACCATTAAAGGAATTTCAAAGAATGCATATCCTGTCAAGATGTGCCACTCATTTGTAATGGTGAGCCTGTTAACTTGATCTGTATAACCTTATGAAGATGCAGGTGTTAAATAATGAGCGTTAATTGTGGCCCGTTGCTTTCATTTACACTGACTGCCTCACTTCAAGGTTTCTCGCCCCAGCCTGTTGCTTGACATCTGTATAGGACTTCACTTTTTTGTCTGATGGGCTGTTTGTCTAACTAGTTTATCTGATTTGAGTCAGGTATGGAACAAAAGGAAAGGAACTTATTTTAGTTTTAATTAATCTTAAGACTTTCTGGGGATGCGTCAGAAGTTTGGGATGCTTTCCATTGTTGTATCCCTTCGGCATGTTGTAAACCTGTTCCCAGGAAATACTTTTTTGTTTGCAGTTCTGATTATTTTCCCTTATTGGCCAAGAACTGTTCGACAATATTATTAACCTGTGGTTATAGTGTAATTATTCTTCTGTGATAAATGGCTAAGTTTCAGCAGCATTACTTGTACTGGGGCTATTAAAAGGTGTTTCATTACCTGAGCTAGCTGAAGTATGAATGAGAAAAATTGAGAAGACTTTGTCTTTTGCTGGCATAAGAGTTTCGGCTAAGGTGAAAGGTATTTGTTAAACAATGTGAGATAGACATTGTTGTTGACTGCCCAACAAAAATCAATACCAACATCTGTCCAGATACAATCTAGCAGTTATGAGAAATGAATTCATACCCTGGTATTTCTGACAGACTTCACTTGGTACTCTAAACCGTTAGTATGAGAGATTAACAATTAAGTTACCTGGCACTTGCTCGCTAAAGCAATTATATAAGTCAGCACTAAAAATTAAAAGCACTACACCCTCACTCCCACTGGCCCTTGTTTTCAATTATTAAGGAATTCCCAATATTATTCTAGCATGTCCAAAGGTCAGTTGTCAATCTCCTCTTTGGTCCAGCTGGTGAATCTGGGAATCTTGAGGCAATGTTACAACTGCCTCATGTACACAGACAACCCTCTCCTCCTCCCAACAAATTCCAACACATGTGAGAGATGCAACCATATAGCCAAACTGGAGGCTAAGCTCTCTCAACTCAGTACTGGCATAACCAGTCAGGAGGAGAAGGAAACCACACTCACTACAATTCCAGTCTCACATAGACCTACCACGACAGCAAACCAAACACATAATCACACAAAACATACTGGAGGCTCTAAATAAAGATCTGCCTAAGCAGCAGAGACCTCCAAAGCAGACACCCAAGCAACCACTACCCCAAAACAAAACACGTGCAACACATATCTCACAAAGCCAGTGTGCCGAACAATCACAGCCCTTAAGACTAAACAACACACCTGATACACTTGTAATAGGTGACTCTGTCATCAGGCACACTGACGTCCCGCTCACCAGGCTGAACAAGGAGAGGGTCACGGTGAGCAGCCTGTCGGGCGCTAGGATCCGCCACATAACACAAGCACTCAGGTCACTCCAAGGCAAGTACAAATATGACTCACACATTGTCCATGCTGGTGTGAATGACCTGAGACGTACCTCCCTGGACTACATGAAAAGAGACATAAAGGAGCTCTCTGAGCATGTAGCCCAGGCCGGTATGACCCTGACCTTGAGTAGCATCTTACCCTCACCAAGAATGATGCCACAATATGAAGACAAGATGATCAATTTCAACAATAGGCTTAAGTACTGGTGTCATTCAAAGGGGATCCAATGCCTATCAGCTTGGGATGATATGCTCGACAAGCCACGATGCTTCACTAGGGACGGCTTGCACCTGTCACCCCTGGGCTTTTGGATATTGGCAAAGGCTCTTGCTACCCCCATAGTGCCTTTTTTAGGCAAGGCTCAAAATACAAACCCACCTCCATAGGTATCACAAGGGATAAGAAACTAAGAGTAATGCTACTCAACGCCAGAATTCTAAACCTCAAGATGCATGCACTCGAAACTCTCCTTAGCATGGAGAACATCGATATCTGTGCAGTAACAGAAACCTGGTTCAGGGCTCCCGAGAGCACCCCAGCACTACCAGGTTATACCTCATACCATGCTTTTCGGCCTCAAAACTTGGACCGAACCACAAAAGGAGGGGGAGTATCGATATTCATCAAAGATACCCACACCTCCAGGTTGGTGGCAAAGCACGAAGCATCAGAGACTATCCATGTGCAACTAACAGTGGGTAAAACTGCCTTCCAGTTTATAGCCTGCTACAGACCACCCTCCCAAACCCAGGAACCCCACTCAGCCTTACTGAGAACACTGGAAAATATGAAGGTCTCTCCAAACACCATTATATTGGGTGACTTCAACTACCCAAACATAGACTGGGAGCATTACTCTAGCTCCAACACCCTAGCCCAAAGGTTCCTAGAATTTATAAACTCAAATGCTATGGAACAACTTGTTACCACTCCCACAAGAGGGGAAGACATACTGGACCTGATCATCACCAACATGGGGACTCTATGCTCCAGACCAGAAGTGTATCCTTCACTGGTAAGATCAGACCATAAACTAATCTCACTGGATATTCACATCCTGACCCCACCCCCTGCCCAGAAAACCACAGTGAAAAACTTCTCTAAAGCAAATTTCACACTCCTCAAAACCGAGGTGGAATCCTTCAAAGCCCCTGGGCCTGTGGAAAATACGGCCCAGACTGCAGAATCCTTTATAAACGCATTCTATGAACACCTTCAGGAATGCATGGATCATGCAATCCCAAATAAAACCAAGACCCAATCCTCCAAAGGCAGACGTCCTGTCTGGTGGACCCCAGCCATAAACAAACTATACAATAGAAGGAGGAAGCTACTAAATGATAGAGCAAAATCCCAAAAGGGAAGGCATCACTGATCAGTATTAGCAAAAAACTACGGGCACTCATAAAATTGTCTAAGGCCAGCTTTGAGAGAAAAATTGCACAGGACACTAAGGATAATGACAAGGCTTTCTTTAGTTATGTTAGGAACCTGGGTGGTAATTCCCAGATATGCTCAGAATTAGTCCAAAATGACAAAAATACACTGAACCCACAGACATTGCCAACATCCTAGCTGACAGGTTCAGCGCAAACTTCTCCTCCCCATCAAAAGCGCAAATATCTACCCCAGCAGAGTGCTGCTCCCCTGACATCACAGATGCACAGGTAAGAGCCGCCTCTCCAAAGCAAAAACACAGCATCAATGGGACCAGATGGTGTCCCGGCTGCGCCCTACATGAACTCAAAGAAGAGCTAAACCCAGACATAAAACTACTGTTCAGTCTCAGCCTTACTACAGGATATGTGCCCAAAGAGTGGCGTGCAGCAACAGTGGTCCCTCTCCATAAAGGTGGTGCCTCAACGGATCCTGGAAACTATCGCCCCATAAGCCTGACTAGCTTGGTCTGCAAAGCTATGGAAAGGATCATCATGGACCTCATAAATAAAGATATTGGGGACCTACAGACACTGGATCCTACCCAGTTCAGCTTTGTTAAGGGCAGATCCTGCCTCTTAAACCTGGTTGATTTCTTTGAAACAGTCACCAAGGCCATTGACGAGGGAAGGTGGTCCACACAGCCTACCTGGACCTCGCAAAGCCTTCGATACAATACCCTACTCGGGCATTATAGATAAGCTCACCAGCTTAAATATAAACCCCTATGTCACTAGATGGATTGCAAACTGGCTCAAGGACAGAACCCACATGGTTAGAATTGCTGGAGCCATGTCAGACTCCAAACCAGTTACAAGTGGTGTCCCACAAGGCTCAGTCCTGGGACCTCTCTTGTTTGGTATATATTTCTCGGAGGTACAGGCCAACATGGAAGGACTGTGGCTGACCAAGTTCACAGATGACTGCAAACTGGTGCCATAATCGACTCTCCAGCCGACACAAGCATCCTCCAAAAGGGCCTCATAGAAACAGACAACTGTTGCCAGAGCCATAGCCTCAAGCTAAATGCCAAAAAGTGTATAGTCATCCCCTTTGGCAAAAACAAAGTGCCCACAAATTACCACATAGGTGGTAATCCATTAAGTACAGAAGAAGTAATTAGGGACCTGGGGACCCAAGTTGATAGCAATCTCTCATTTGACAACCACGTGGCCAAAGTGGTTAGAAAAACATTTTATATAGCCCACCTAATCATGAAGGGATTCACATCTAGATCAGGGGAGGTCATCGTGCCTCTTTACTCATCCCTCATCAGGCCCATAATTGAGTACAATGCCCCTTTGGGATGTACCTTACCAGACACCTGCAGCAACTGGAAAGACCCCAAAAGTACCTCACCAAGAGGATCAAAGGGCTCAAACAGATGCCATATGCTGCCCAGTTAAAGAAACTCCAGCTCTACTCAGTGGCATACCGCCTGCTCAGAGGCGATCTGTGCCTGACGTATAAAGCCATGTCCATCCCGGAATTAATGGACATGCTGCACCTCAGAAAATCCAAATCCCATCGAGCTATGCGCTCGAGAGACTTGAACCTCAGCACTGAAATAAATAGGACATGCTGGAGGGACAAATTCATAACCCAGAGGCTCCCTTCACTCTGGAATAAAATCCCAGTCCAGGTTAGGCAGAGTCCCTCATTGACTCTCTTCAAGAGGAATCTTGATGAGTGGATGGGAGATCGTAGGTTTACCCCGGGTATCACTTCTGTGTCACTGTTAGACAGAGGCACAGTATACTAACCTTGAAAAACGGCATAGCAAAATTAATTTAAAATGGGTGGCGAAAGCCAAACACACTCTGGCTAGGCTTATAAATGCCCTAGGGCAGATAGCCTAGTATGAACCTATGAACCTATGAACCTATGAATTGTTCATACCAAGGAGCAGTTATAACTTCTGTACTCTGTCCTGGCAGCATATATTCTTACATGGTGGCAGTACTGACTCCTACACGCTGTCCTGACAGTACTAACTATTGTACACTACCCTAGTATTAATAACTCCTCTACAGTATTCTGGCAGTGCCTGACAGTACTAACTCCTGCACACTGTTCTGGTATTGCTAATGCCTTTGTTGCATCACTTTACATCTTACATGGTGTTATGAAAGTATATCTCTATATCATACATTCATAAAACAGAGTATAAAGGATTACTCCGGATAAAATCACTTAAGCTGTCAGATCTTGGAGACTCTCTCTCTCTCTCTCTCTGATACCCTCCCTGTGGGAGGAATAAAGAGACCTTGTTGAAATTTCCAGTACTTTATTCAGTTAAGCAGGTAGATGGATGAGTATTCTTGTTCTGTTTTCTATTTCATAGATTCATAGGATATGCAAGGCAAGTTTGACCAGAGGTCATGCACACTTTGCCTACACCCACCATCAGATTGTACTACCCTTTACAAGAATGGCAGCAGCTGTAAATTCCAGGCCAAATTTAAGTGCACCCAGACAGCTGTTTAAGCCACACTTGGAGGATGACAAAGAATCTCATTGCTTAACATGCAGGGGGACTCTGTTCCAGAACCGGGAGAGGTGCTGGGTGATGAACCTGTTTATCTATCCAGTTTTATTTGTTCCTTGATGAAGCATGAGTTCTCAACCTTTATCATGGGGTTGATAAAACTAAGTGGAGAGATAGGTTCACCACCCAGCACCTCCCCTTGCTGTAGAACATACCCCCCACATGCGAAGCAGTGTCCTACATCTGGCATGGTGCCCTGGCAATACCATTCCCTGCACGATAGCCTAATGATGTTAATACAGATTCCTGCACAGTACCCTGTTAATATTAGTGCAGCTATTAAACAGCCCTCCTTGGGGAAACAACACTTCCAAAATTAAGATTATATGTTTCATAATAAAACAGTCAATCTGCTCTACAATAAATAAAATACTTATTCCAGAGACACAAAGTTATAAACATTCTGTAATGTGAGGATGCACTATAGAATAAAAATGGACCTAAGTGTGCATGTGCAAGATTTCTAATAAACCTTCATTTATACAGCATGTAACAGTTAATTAGACCACCAAGTAACATCACATTAGGTTATACTAACTGCAAGTACATATATAAAGCACTTAAGTACTGAAGATTTCCTGTATAAAAACACACTCAGATTTAATTACTGTTATAGCAGTTGTATGCCAGTAATACATATTTTTAGGTCTATATTAGAACACCAAACATTCAAAATATCGAGTGTTCTAATATCAAACCCTAGCAATCGAAAATGCAAAACACGAACATTCGGAACAGCGTATTTTTTCCTAGGGAAAAAAATTGCTGTTTCAAAACACATACACACAACACAAGCACACCAAACAAACAGCAATCCACACACATACACCTAAACTCTTACACCTAACCCTACACTAAACTATACATACACCACTAACTATCCACTTACCTTAACCCAAACCCTAACCCTAAGGTCCATCACTATCACACAGTCACCTCACCTGTGCCCTAACCCTAACTCACCTAACCCACCCTAACCCACACGTCCACACAATCGCACACTTACCTGACCCGCGCTCTAACCCTAACTCACCTAACCCACCCTAACCCACACGTCCTCACAATCGCACACTTACCTGAACCCAACCTGTAACTTTCCACCAGAGCGCTGAAAATACCAAAGCAACAGAAATGGACAACCAAATTCTTTCCCTAGGAAATAATTCAGTTTCCTGTTTCTTCAATATTTTCAGTGTTCGCTGAAAACGGGTTGATATTAGAACACTCGACATTTCAAATGTTCGGTGTTCTAATATAGACCCCATTTTTTTATTTATTTGTTAACCAGGTAAGGCTACAAAGTACACGTGTCTCTTTTCATAGCTAGTTTAATGAGTTACTGTTGGTTAGGTGATTTACTCATGCTTATACAACATGAAAGTGGGAGACTGAAACCCAGGACTAAAAGATTCTCTAGTACCTTTAGCAGTCTGAGCTTTGCTTGCAGTCAGGATTAGCAGACATGACTATTCATAAATATGCATTCACACATCATTTTCAGTGGCCTACACACAGACTGTACATGTATCAGTTTAAGTGGCCTACACACAGACTGTACATGTATCAGTTTCAGTGGCCTACACACAGACTATACATGTATCAGTTTCAGTGGCCTACACACAGACTGTACATGTATCAGTTTCAGTGGCCTACACACAGACTATACATGTATCAGTTTCTCAGTTTCAGTGGCCTACACACAGACTATACATGTATCAGTTTCAGTGGCCTACACACAGACTGTACATGTATCAGTTTAAAGACCCCAAATTGCTACATTTTGAAATGTCATGAATTCATTTATTAACTATTAATGTTATTGATAGTTGGATGGACTGCTGAGGGAGAAGGAAAGGAGTTACACAGGTGCTCATACCGGGGACAGACAAGCAATGCACATCAGTGTCCAAAACATTCAAGTTGCCAAGGTACGTGCAAAACATGTGGTGAGATCACAGATATAAGATGAATGCCTGGAACCCAGAAACATACTGATGTGAAAGGATCCAGAACACCTTACCACTGGACTTCACATTAACTGTAAACATCACACCCCCTTACTGAAGGCCCAAACACAGATATACACACACACACACACACACACACACACACACACACACACACACACACACACACACACACACACACACACACACACACACTTCCTGGTTAGGGTTCGCCACAGCAGATCACCTTGTCTGCTCATGATTGGCAGTGGAGGTTTTACAGTGTCGAGTTGCCAGCCCGGCACCCAACCTTCCACAGAAGGCACACACTAACTCCTAGGGCCAATTGTAGGGTGTCCAATCCACTTGCAGCATGTCTTTAAGGATGTGGGAGGAAACCGGAGCACCCGGAGAAAACCCACATGACCACAGGGAGGACATGCAGACTCCGCACAGAAGACACCCCAGCCAAAGATTGAACCGGAGAGCCTCTTTCTGTGAGGCAACAATGCTAACCGCTGCACCACCACGAAAATAATAAAAAATGGCAACATTTTTTCAAGGATGGTCTACACCCTTAACGTCCCCTGCTACTTATATATAATACTGTTTCTAAGATTGCACAAACATGAAAATAGGAAAGTAGATGGCTCTGTGTTATACTGGCTATTTGCTCTACTCTCTTCTTGCTTGATATCCAATTTAGCCAATAGCAGCACACACACATACCACTTGCTGATCAGTACACCCAATCAGCAACAGTACAAGGCAAACCAAGACTTTAGTAACCGAGGCTCATTCATTAGTCACATGACAAAGTGTCTTGTTTCACATACAGGTTTGTAATAGGAACAGCTATCAGCAAAGGCGCCTTATCTGTGAGGTAATATCTATCTAAGGTAAAACAGCACCATGGCTGCTCTTAAAAGTATTTACATTAAATTAAATAAAAACAATTCCTTGCCAATGGGGTTATACAAACCAATTGCTGTAAGTATAAATGGAGGAAAGATACATTTTTTTTATTGCTGAACTGACTAAATTAAAGAAGTGGCTAGTAAAGATTCCTGTCAGACCCCCACTTTGCTTCCCAGCTTTTTGGCTGCTGCTTTTTCTTTTTGTAAGAAAAACTGAACCCATAGTTACTCCCCTGTTATAGTTCTCAAACTGGTACCTCCATAATTAGAGGCAAAGCTAAACATGATCACGGACAAAGGTTTCAAATGAGGGACAGATTAAAATACTTCTTCTTCTTCTTTCGGCTTTTCCCAGTTAGGGGTCGCCACAGCGGATCATTAAATACTACTACCGACTTAAAAGGCTAACACAAATAGGAAGTTTTGGGTCATCATACATTTTCTGTGGTAAAACAAGTCTATGACTTTACAGATTATCAATATTGCTTGGCTGTAATCCATTATTTTCTTACCAATATTTACAGACAATAAGAGGGATGGAACAAACTTTTGAGTCAAAATCAGGGATGTCACTGGAAAACTCAGATAACTGAGAAGTGTGCTCTGTAAGGCTAGAAACATTTTAACACAGTGCAGAGTGCAACATTAAGAAACTGCTGCCTGCACTGCCTTTTACAGAATGCAGCATTATTCTTGTCTGAAATATTCACTGTGCAAGGCAACTGTGTTTTTAAGTGGTAATAACATTAGGAGAATTTAGCAATAGCGGAATATATTATTCCTCAGTATGTACCAACTGTAAATTCTCAGTACTGTGCATGTAATAAATCTTTCTTAACATTTTTAATGTCCTACTTGAGCTAAAATAGCATCAATAAAAAGTATAAAACGTAATGGATTGCTCTGGATCTCAGAAATGCACCTATTCCTCAAACCTAGTAAGGAAATACTGACACAGTTGAATGCTGTTACTGCAATGATAAGGTTTGCCTTCAGTTTATGAAATATCATTTTGTATATAAAAATGAATGTCATTATTCAGGGAATTTAGGCATAAATTAATTTGTCTTCATGCTAGACACTCAATATTTATGTATCAGTTATACAACTTCACTAATTCTAATTTCACACAATCTCCATGATTTTGCCTCAGGTTTTTGCCCTGCCTTCCCTGTTGTGAAATTGTAGATGTTTTGATAAATCACGTTGGGATAAAATCAAATGATAATGCTAAATATTAGACTTTCGTATATCTTATTGTGCAAAAAAATGCACATCGATACAAAACCTATTGTTCTTTTAACTCATTAAGTGAATTAAGGTAATATTTTAAAATGTCCATGATTTTGGGCCTTTTCCCCCATTATTTTTGATTTTTGTCTAGAACTCCTGAGTAAAGAAGTTCAAAGGTGTAATACATGGGCAGGCAGAAGTTAACAATCACACTGCCTTTATTGATTGCGATTATGGTTTGAAGTTAACGATAAAATCACACTGCTATCGCCATCTGTTTGCAATAGTTATCTTCTCATTAAATAAATCACGGGACGCAGTTTAGAATTTATGATCTCATAGCAGGTCTTTATGAATCATGGCTGATGTTCGCATTGCAATATTTGTCATACAGTGTTCTGGCATTTCATGATCACAAAACATAACATTCCTTAGTGGACGTTGCCTTGATATCAAACAACTCAACTTGTAGAGAATTGGAGACATTATGTAAATGTTAACAGATGCTCTCATGCACGGGCGCACACGCAAACACGCACACACACGCACACACACATACACACGCACACACACACACACACGCACACACGCACACACACACACACACAATGCACAACACACACACACACACACACACACACACACACACACACACACACACACACACACACACACACACACACATGCACAAACACATGGAAAACTTTGATGTCAAAATATAGTGACACCCTTGAAGGGGGTCAGAAAGCCCAGATGGCATATGGATTAGCAAGTTTGCTATGACACTAAAATTGTGCAAGCTGTGATTACAACAAACAATCAAGCTAAACTGCAGGGATATACAGATGCTTTCTATAAATGTCACTGAAAAAGTACATAGACTATAATGCCAGAAAATTGTGTTACACTTTGGCAAAACTTATCCCTGAGATCCATATGCCATCCATAATGTAATCCTTGTAGGTGAACAAAGGATTACAGGACCTAGGGATTTTTGTTGATTGTGGGCTTATATATGGAGATAATGTACAATTGATAACCAGAACTTGGTCCTTGGCTGTAAAGGAACTTTTTTCTAGCATATCCAGCTCGGATGAAAATTACTTCTCCCTATTTAGAAGGCAGCGGTGATACCTGCGTGCCCACTGAGTGGCGCAGAGCTACAGTTATCCCACTCCAGAAGGGGGGATCCACCTTGGAGCCCGGAAACTAACATCCCATCAGTCTGAAAAGCCTTATCTGCAAGGCCATGGAGCGTATTATCATGGAACTTATAAACAAAGACATTGGCAACCTTCAAACACTGGACTCCACCCAGTTTGGGTTTGTGAAGGGCCGATCTTGTCTCCTGAACCTGATTGACTTCTTTGAATCAGTCTCCAGAGCCATGGACAAGGGTAAGGTGGTCCACACAGCCTATTTAGACCTTGCCAAGCCTTTGACACCATCCCCCACTCTGGAATCATAGATAAACTTACTAAGCTGGGCATTAATCCCTATATCACCCAATGGGTTGCTAACTGGCTTACTGATAGAACCCACACTGTAAAAGTAGCCGACTCCAAATCTAGCTCCAGACAAGTGACAAGTGGAGTACCTCAGGGTTCAGTCCTGGAACTGCTCTTGTTTGGCATCTACTTCTCTGAAGTACAGGCCAACACTAAGGGACTCTGGATAACAAAGTTCGCAGATGACTGCAAACTGAGAGCCATTATTGAATCCCCAAATGATGTGGATACTCTACAAAAGGGCCTTACAGAAACAGATGCTTAGTGCCAGAGCCATGGGCTCAAGCTCAATGCCAAGAAATGTATAGTTATCCTCTTTGGGAAAAAACATGTATCCGTGAATTACCATATAGGTGGCAGTACACTAAACACCAAAAGTGTGATAAGAGACTTAGGAACACAGGTGGACAGTGGTCTCACCTTCGATAACCACATCACCACAACAGTCAGGAAATCCTTCTATGTGGCACACCTCATCACTAAGGGCTTTTCATCCAGAAAAACGGAGGTCATTGTCCCACTGTACTCATCCCTCATTAGCGACATTATAGAATACAACGCCCCGTTTGGTATGTACCTCTCAAGCCATCTGCAAAAACTGGAAAGGCCGCAGAAATACCTCACTAAAAGAACCACAGGCCTAAAGCAGATGCCCTATGCTGACTGCCTTAAAAAACTCCAGCTGTACTCTGTCGCATATCGTCTACTCAGAAGCGATCTCTGCTTAACATACAAGGCCATGTCAAACCTAGAGCTGTTGGACATGCTACACTTAAAGAAATCCCAATCCCTCAGAGCCACATGCTCCAGGGATCTAAACCTTGTCATCACAATAAACAAAACATGCTGGAGGGATAGGTTCCTGACCCAGAGACTCCCCTGACTCTGGAATAGATTGCCCATACATGTCAAGCAGAGTGCCTCTTTGGCCCTCTTCAAAAGGAACCTTGACAATTGGATGGGAGAAAGGAAATTCACCCCGGGGATCACGTCAGTCACCCTGCTAGACAGGGGTCCAGGGAAATAAATAGTGTGGGAAGAAATAGCCAGCGAATTGTTATGGCTAGGCTTGTATAGGCCCTAGGGCTGATAGCCTAGTACCAACCTATGAACCTATGAACCTATTACTAAATACTGTGCGGATACCTATGTATATAAGCAGTCATTATATTATAGGCTGGAATGGATTCAAAGATATTTTACACGACAAATAATTTAGGTTAATAATCTGCATTATGAGAATAGGTTGGTAAGGTTGCCCCTGTATTGAGTAATTCACAGGCTAGTTATTTAATATTCATTTACAAATGTTTGAATAATGACGTCTCGGCAGCAAGTTTAGAATGTGAGTTTAGGTCACATTCATTGGGAACTAAAAATAACTATTTCTGAATAATTGTGTTTATAATCTTTATAATGCAACTTTATGGAGGCAATCATTCCAGGGAAGAAATAGTAAATAATGGAACATTTTACTATTAGATATTAGATGGGTGAAATATCTTGAGGTATTCAAGGCTGCAGTGAATGATTGTCTTGGTAAGGATATATATATATAATTATTCTCGTATCCTTGGCAAACTCATGTCAGGTCTCCCTGGAGTCTATGAGTCTGAAGCATTGGACATTGAATAAACCTAACATAGTCACAAATTCATATGCACATATACACACACTTACACATACACACACACACACACACACACACACACACACACACACACACACACACACACACACACACACACACACAAAACAGATGAGAGTGAGCCTTCTGTTCAGGGCATTTAGAGAAAGAAGGTTTCCATGTGGCCACATCATAAATGAATTACAGTACATTTCAGGAAGATTTAAAATGTCAAGGTAATAAGGATGCACAGAAGTAACCGCAGGCAGGTAGCATAGGTTGAGCAACAGAAATGAAGATGTTTAACAGAGAACACGAGATACCATACCAGGAAGGATCGCAGGACATCATCATGAGGGTACATTCAATGGTGTAGCATGAAGAATAGTTTAACATGTAAGCATGGTGCGGGATGTGTATAAGTGCATAACCGAATGACAGATACATAAGATAACTGAATATAAGGAACTGCTGAGTGTGGTAAGAATGTAATGATGTATGCTCACATGTTTGTATGTTCACATGTATGTATGTTCACATGTATGTATGTTCACATGTATGTATGTTCACATGTATGTATGTTCACATGTATGTATGTTCACATGTATGTATGTTTGCATGTAGATGTAAGAAGGATGAGTAATGTGGAGGTTTGGAATCAAGGTGAAGGGGGATTACATGAGGGGTCCATAATTTAGGGGGCCTTGATTAAGGATGGCTCAGTCTTAACATAAGGAACACAGGACACAAGATGACCAAAAAATATTATGATTATGACATGCTTATTGGTCACACAGTCCTATGGCTACAGTAGGATTATCAATTATCCTGGCAAGCATTGCAAAAACATGTGTTCACTGAAATCCTCCTTTTACCTCACATAATACCTGAATGTGAAGTCACCATTTTGACATTGAATCTAGAGATCTGAGTAGTAGACATGGGATTGAGTACTTGCCAGATGGCTGTAAGATGTATGTCCAGCTGGAATGTTTGGTTTCCAGTCATCTTCTTCTTCAGCGAGTCAAATACAGAACAAGAAATGTTGTATCTTCATAGTGTCTTTTTTAGACTTCTTCAAATTACAGAACAAACATACACTTTATAAAAAAGCCATTTCTAATGACACAGCAAGATAAAGCCCTGAATATTGTGAGTGACTTGGACGTCTGACACACCTGACAGAGGAGAAGAGTTGGGCACAAAATAACACCCTGGGGTAAGTGTTAGGTCCACTACACCACTGACTGCTTGGGGTGAGTGTTACACCTACACCACCACTCCCTGGCAGTAGTGTTCA
Organism: Protopterus annectens; assembly: GCF_019279795.1. Lineage (NCBI taxonomy): Eukaryota > Metazoa > Chordata > Ceratodontiformes > Protopteridae > Protopterus > Protopterus annectens. The sequence continues at coordinate 456,024,015 of NC_056740.1, forward strand.
ACATGAGTGTGCAGAAGAAAGTGCTCAGATGGCAAGGGTAGTATGGCTGTCCACAGTGACATAGATTGTATATCCCCCTGCCCAGGGGTAGCCTTCCATGCCATTACAAAATGCCCTCATTGGTCATATGCCAGTAATGTCACAAAGCACTTTCCTGGCTGCCAAAGTGACAACCCTCAGTTTGGTTCTATGTTGGCAAAAGTCCTGATACCCCAGAATCAGCAAAGGAAAGGAATAACCATAGCTGATATTGGAGGATTTCATTATTGCATGGCAAGATGAACATTTTTGTAAAAGTTTTAGTAAATATACTGTAAATAATTTATCAGATCTTGTACAAGAGAACTATCAAACTTTCATTAAGTACTGCTTTGGGGGCCCAGATCTTGTCAGGGCTGGGCATAACATCCAGAAGTGGTTTCAAATGGAAGAGATGCAGTTGTGGAGTTGGACTACATCTGGTAGGTTGTAAAATCACTATGAGGTTTTCCAAAGCATCTGCTTGGAAGTTTTAACTTTCCTCAGATACTCCTTCAGCAGAAGACTTTCTAGTGAAAATAACAAAATACTAAAACAGAGCAAACAACCCATTCAAATAAGAAGTTTTCTAAGAAAAAAAATCACTAACTGTAATATAAAATATTAAAGTTTGCCATCTTTTATTTTATTCCGTCCTCCCTTAAAAACATTATCCGTCCCTACAAAAACACTAGGCCACTTCGTTCCACTACAAAACTTTTGGTTCAGTCTGTTAAAGCTAACAACCTATCTGGAGAATCTTTGTTTGCAAATTCAGTAGACACAAATTGGAATTCTGTCCCATCTGACCTTACTCTGAACCCCTCCCTTAATAAGTTAAAAAAAAAATCTAACCCAGTATTTTAAAACTCACTGGTTATGTCCTTGCTCTAACCCTGACTAAAGCCTCATCTACTTCCATATCCCTGCAATTATTTATTCACAGCGACTTATCTCTTACACTAAAAGGTTTGAAAACAGAAACTGTAACATCTCTACAGATACTTTGTATATAGCTGCACCTATGAACCTATGAACCTATGAAAGGCAGCCAAGAGATAAGAAATTAGAGGTGAAGGTGGCTTTGCTATATGCAGTAACTCCTAGCAATAAAATGGGTGATTTCTTTTTTATATTTATTTGTTAACTGGGTATGTGTCCCCACAGGGACTTCCGCAGACAGATTAGGGACACGTTAGGCACATCTCAGGCTTCTGCTCAGAGAATACTTCAGAAGTTCCTTGACATACCGGCCCCAACAGGGAGAAGAGCTAAAAAACTATCAGTTTAAGGTGAATAATAAGCTTAAAATATCAGTATCTGACAATATTAATCTAAGTAGCTCTGGAATACTTTAAATAATTATCACTGCAGGCACACAGACAGGATTGTTTGGCAGTTATAGAGAGAGTTGCGATTAGTATAGAGACTATGCTGAAAGTAAAAGCAATAATTTACTAATTTAAACAGTAAATGCCTGGGACTGGAATACTGTGTGTGTGTGTGTGTGTGTGTGTGTGTGTGTGTGTGTGTGTGTGTGTGTATATATATATATATATATATATATATATATATATATATATATTTATATATCTGTGTGTGTGTGTGTGTAAGGCTGATTCAAGGTATTATTGTCAATCTAGTGGCAATTGGCTGGAATCTTTCACTGTTGTTGTGTATATACCTTTTAAGCCTTAAAACTTTACAAAAACTAAAGAAAAGCTGTAGGGTGTCAGGTTCTTGCTTCCTGGAGACTTTTGGATGGATTCAGCAAACATCCATGCAGGAATAGCTTATTCCTGCATGGAAGGGACTGTTCCTGTGCAGCACAGCAGTGCACCATGCATATTCATGAAGGTGTGATACTGTGCTATAATATGGACATGGTTCTGTGTACGAGTGCAGTGGGTGTGTCTGAGAGCAGCACTCTCACAATGCACACAACTCCTGCACACCAGAACTGCTGTACGGCAATTTAAATAAAGCGAGATTGCTCTTTACACCTCTCAGTTGATAGAATAACAGGTTTAGCATTAGCATGAATTTTCTGAAACACCTCTCAACCCATCAGAGTAAGAAGTTTGGACAAAGCCATAAGAGACAATTGCCACTACAAACTTAGAAAGTTGACAGAATAACAGGTTTAGCATTAGCATGAATTTTCTAAAGGGTATAAGGTATATAATGCGCACCTCACAACCCGTTAGAGTAAGACATCTGGACAAAGCCATAAGGGACAATTGCCATTACAAACTTAGAAAGTTGATAAAATAACAGGTTTAGCATTAGCATGAATTTTCTGAAGGGTATGAAGTATATAACACACACATCACAACCCATTAGAGTAAGAAATCTGGACAAAGCCATAAGGGACAACTCTGAAACATTGCCATTATAAACTTATAGAAAGTCGATAGAATAACAGATTTAGCATTAGCATGGATATTCTGAAGGGTACAAAGTAAAAAAAACAACAAATACATTTTTTTCACATCTGCAATAAAGTTTATGCGTAGTTGCACAGGTGTGCCCATTGCTTAGCATTGCTTAACCCAGCTGAAACAGCAATAGACATCCAACATAAGCAGTAGTGCTATAGTGTAGCAGTTAGAGTGTACACTTTGCATGTATTCATTCATGGTTCGACCCTTACCAAAGCCATTTCCATTTTGTATGTGAAATCATTACAATTTTAATTTATTTGCATATTTATGTAGGAAGTAACTTATATTTCTCAACCAGAGTGCCCCATACAGTATAGTCACACAAGAATAAATGTAATGAAAGCACATTAGGGGCTGTCAGGGAAGGTAAACAAATTTATAATATGTAATGAATGATGAATCAATCCCATACAGGTGGTAGTCCAATAAAACAAAATATAAGCAATGCTAAGCCTTGCACAACTATGCTGACCGGGTGTAAGCATTGTGTAAATATGAATGCTAAGCAATGAGTAGCCCAGCTAAGTGGATTTGCTCATTGGTAAGCAGTGCTGAACCTGCCCATTTAAGCACTGCCAACCTTAGCTAAGCAGGATTGCCTGTAGCTTAGCTTAGCTCAGCATATTCAAAACTGTCCCATCATGGCAAAGGGCGGGAAATTGGCCATATTTAAACCTTGCAAGTGGGTATACAGCTCGTAACTGGTTGCAGCTCCCCACTGTAGGCAGTATGGCAGGTGTTGGAGAGGGCATGCACCTTCAGGTGCAGTGCTGGGGCATACAGGAGTCCAAGGTCATGGTAGGACTCCTTGTAAAAACATGACCTGAGACTGCTGCAGGACCAGTGCCAGGCTTCTCAATACAAAGCAAAAGCCTGGGAAAGTCTCACCCATGATCTCACCAGTGCCACTGGTATCCCTCAAACTGGTGAGCAGGACCAGCACCACTATGCTGACTTGAAGCAGAGGAAGAGGGAGCTCTTGGAACAGTGGGTCCAAGAAGCAAGACAGTGAGGGTG
>NC_056740.1:456029993-456039993 GCF_019279795.1 Protopterus annectens
TGGCCTTTCCAGTTGTTGTAGATGTCTTGTGAGGTACATACCAAAAGGAGTTTTGTACTCTATAATGGGTCTAATGAGTGATGAGTAGAGGGGAACAATGACCTCTTTTTTTCTGGATGAGAAACCTTTTGCGATGAGGTGAGCCATGTAGAAGGATTTCCTGACCACTGTGTCGATGTGATTATCAAAGGAGAGACTACAGTCCACCTGTGTCCCAAGGTCTCTTATCACATTTTCGGCATTAAGTAGACTACCAGCTATGTGGTAGTTCATGGGTACAGAGTTTTTACCAAAGGGGATGACAATACACTTTTTGGCATTGAGCTTCAGGCCATGGCTTTGACACCAGGCATCTGTCTCAGTGAGGCCCTTTTGTAGTATGTCCACATCGTTAGGAGTTTTGATTATGGCTCCTACTTTGCAGTCATCTGCAAACTTTGTTAGCCAAAGACCTTCTGTGTTAGCCTGTACTTCAGAGAAGTAGATACCAAACAGGAGAGGACCCAGGACTGAACCCTGTAGTACTCCACTTGTCACTGGTCTGAAGTCGGATTTGGAGTCTGCTACTTTCACAGTTTGGGTTCTGTCCGTGAGCCAGTTGGCAACCGATCTTGTGACATAGGGATTTATACCTAGTTTAGTGAGCTTATCTATAATTCCAGAGTGGGGGATGGTATCAAAAGCCTTGGTGAGATCTAGATAAGCTGTGTGAACCACCTTACCCTCATCTAGTCTGTTCAGAGGTGACCTATGCCTGACCTATAGGGCCATGTCAAACCCTGAACTAATGGACATGCTTCACCTCAAAAAAACGAGATCCCTCAGAATCACTCATTCTAGTGACTTGAACCTATGCACAACAATAAACAGGACATGCTGGAGGGATAGATTCCTGTCCCAGCGACTCCCCTCACTCTGGAATAGAATCCCAATCCATATTCAACAGAGCTCTTCTCTGACCCTCTTCAAGAGAAATCTTGATGAGTGGATGGGTAATCGTAAGTTCTACCCTGAGATCACTTCAGGAGCCCTGTTGACAGAGGCCCAGGTTACTAATCTAATGGGGAGGCGAAAGCCATCACTCTGTGGCTAGGCTTATAAATGCCCATGGGCAGATAGCCTAGTACTTACCTATGAACCTATGAATCTATGGCTTTGGTGACTGCTTCAAAGAAGTCAATCAGGTTTAGGAGACATGATCTGCCTTTTATAAATCCGAACTGGGTAGGGTACAGAGTTTGGAGATTACCAATGTCTTTGTTTATGAGTTCCATGATGATACGTTCCATGGCCTTGCAGACCAGGCTTGTCAGGCTAATGGGGCGGTAGTTCCTGGGGTCCGTCGTGGCTCCCCCTTTGTGGAGTGGGATAACTATCACAGTGCGCCATTCAGTGGGCACAAAGCCTGTGGTGAGGCTATGACTGAACATGGTACTTAGGTAGGGTGCCAGTTCATTCTGTAGTTTGTGTAGAACGCAGCCTGGGATATTGTCAGGTCCCATGGATGCTGTGTTCTTGGCTTTGGAGAGTGTGTTTTTTACCTGTGCAGCCGTGATTACAGGAACTTTGCATTCTTCTGGTATAGAGATGGGCCCTCTAGGGGGTGAGAGAGGGGTAAAGTTAGCAGTGAACCTATCTGCCAGGATGTTGGCAATATCAGTTGGTTCTGTATATTTAGTGCCATTGTGCTGTAACTCCGAGCAGATCTGAGTGTTGCCATTGAGATTCTTGACATAGCTATAGAATGCTTTGTGGTTGACTTTAGAATCAGTGGCAATTTTGTTTTTGTAACTAGCTTTGGAGGATTTTATGAGGGATCTCAGCTTCTTACTGAGGTTGACCAGGGCGTTCCTCCAGTCATGGGATTTTACTCTTTTTTGCAACAGTTTCTTTCTTCTGTTGTAGAGTTTGTCTATGGCAGAGGCCCACCAAATCGGCTTCCTTTTTTTGGAGGATAGCATCTTGGCTCTATTAGGGATAGCATGATCCATGCACTTGTGTAAGTGCTTATAAAGTGCATTTATGTAGGATTCAGCAGTCGTAACTCTATTGCCCATCTGCATGGGTGTCATGAAGTTTGCCACTTCTGTCTTAAGAAGTATGAAGTTGGCTTTGGAGAAGTTTTTTTTACGGTGGTTTCCCTAATTTGGGGTGGGGGCGGAAAGTGGATGTCTAGGGTGATTAGCTTGTGGTCGGATCTGACCAATGAGGAATTGACCTCTGGTGTGGAACACCAGTTGCCCATGTTGGTACTAACCAGATCTAGGATATTACTGCCCCTGGTGGGGGTGTGAATAAGCTGATCCAAGGCTTTGGAATTTATGAATTCCAGAAAACATTGAGCAAAAGAGTTGGTACATGAGTAGTTTTCCCAGTTAATGGTGGGGTAGTTGAAATCGCCCATTCCAGTTAATGTTCCCTGTTCACATACCATCATTCGTGGCCTGTTGCTATGAATGTAATATGCATGCTGTTGTAATGCCCACTGTGGTTCCATATATGAATGTGTTCTGTTTGATGGGTCTACTTTAATTAAATGAAAGTGGAATCCATCGAATACGAATCCGTTGACACATAAACAGCAAAATGTGATAACATCGAACATGCAAAACCGCAAAATTTAAACATCGAAACCGCAATAGTCGGCCAACCCCACCGCCCGTAACATACTACCTACGCACACACAACAACAAAAAACACATACATACACTAACCAAAACCCTACTACTAACCCTAAATTAAAGCACCAAAACCCCACTTATAACCCTACACTAAACCCCACATACACAACTATCTATGCGCTACCCTTAACCCCTCCCTAACCCTAAGGTCCGTAACTACCACATACTTACCCTACAGAACTATACCCACACAAAGTAAATATTCCACACACATACACTTAACAAAACCCTACACTAAACCTTACATACTTTACCTATCTATGCACTTACCTTAACCCGCACCCTAACTCTAAGGTCCGTAACTATTGCACACTTATCTTACGGAGCTATACCGCAGATGGGCCAACTATGACAATTCGACATTTCTGATTTTGCTATTTAGTGCGTTCGATGTTTCCGCGTTTCACTGTTGACGTGTCGACGGATTTGTATTCGACAAATTCAGCTTTTGTTTAATTAAAGTAGACCCCTGTTTGATATGCAAATGTTCCAAATGTGTTATACTGGGTTAATGGGAATACTCAAGCATACTGTTATAACTAATCCTGGAATGTGTTAACCATTACTAACCAACATATGCTCTAAAACTGCAACACCATAGTACTTCAGGGAAGGCCGATCCCAGTGGATCTGCCTCTCCTACCTCATCTGGCCATGGCACTGGGCCCCAGCATGTGTGGGACCCACCCCGGGACCTCTTCATTTGCTGGTTCTGCACCACCTTTGGGTGGAACCACCTTAGAGAATGGGGCTCACCCCCCCCGGGCGTGGACAGGATCCTGTCACCCGAAGCCAGGTCCCGGGTCTGGTGCGTAGCGAGCTCCGCAAGGAATTTGGAGATGTGCTACGCCAGCTTGAGGGCTTTTAGAGGGTCAGCCTGCCCCTCCTGCTCAGCTCCCAGCACAGCCACCTTTGGGGCCGTGAAGGTGCAGTGATGACTGCTCATGGGTGGGAACCTCATTCCCACTGTATCCATTTGGGGGCTCGTGGGCTACCGATTATCAAACACCCCTCCCGTCCAAGGTGTTTACCCCCCACATGTGTCATATACTCCCTTTTATGCTGGCTTGTCTGTCTTGTCTGTCTTCCTACCCAACCTACCTCCCCAAATATACCTACTATCCTTCCCCAACATCCCACTCTCACCTTAAAAAAAAGGGAAATCTGTTCCCAAAAAATAATTCTCCCCATACATAGCTGTCCATTTCACACACGTGCCCACTGGACACATGTAATCTGGTCTAATTGGCTTCACAACACTTTATTGTTATCCTCAGCCCTCTCCCAGAGATTTGAGTGTCCAAATATACCTCCAAATTCAGTATATACTCACAGCTGTTGCTGTAGAAGAAATGGGCAGCTATGGACCTTCCCTACACCCGTCCTGCACATCCCGAGCTACTTTCCCTATTGTCTTTCCCTCTGCATGCCCCGTTTTTTACCAGTTTCCTATCACCCCTTTTTTCTTTTCTTTTAAAGAAATTAGCATGGGGGTAAGCGAGAGTAAGCTGTTTTAAGCAGTAGTAAGCAGGATTAAGCATGTTTTTGCACGGCTAAGCAATGCCTACACAGATGAAACACGTTTAACGCTGTCTGTAAGCATATTTAACCAAAATTAGCATTTGAAATAATGTCCAAAAACACAAAGCAACAGAAGGCAACCACCAAGCTTGCAATAATCCAGTCTTGTTTTATGAAAAAGTATGTAATCCTTTATTTGGCGTGCACTAGGTAAGCGCTTTCACTATCAGCTCCATCAGACCATAAAACATTTGCATTGCACAAACAATTGCTTAAATAGCAGTCATGTGACGTTGAATCAATCATTCTAAAAATACATTAACTTATTCAATGCATTTTCTAAGATTATTGGAGCATTTAAAGGCTTTATACAATAACAATACATTAATTCTATCTTGTTCATTGTTAAAAATATTATATCAATTAATACACTTCTTTACGATAAAGGTTTAATCCACTACAATAGTACATATTATGTAGCAGGTCCATTAGTTGTATAACTCTATCGCTTGCACTGCTTATTGAGTAACCGCAATAAAAATCTCAAAGATCGCACATAAAAAACAAAAAATAAAAAATAAAACTAAGCAATTTTGTGTTTGCTCTTAAAATAACCCATATATCACTAAATAAATAAATAAATAAATAAATATATATATATATATATATATATATATATATATATATATATATATATATATATGTATATTATAGTATTGAAGCAATATTTACTTGTGACGTGTCACATAAATCAATTATATTGTCCAACACCATCTCTGCATCATTTCACATCGACACGCCACCAGTGCGTTATATTAATACAGTGTCGTCCTGACAATGATGCAAAAATATATATGTGAGAGTCATACAATAATATCATATTACTACTATCGCTGATGAAATACTTAGGAAAGACATAAAATATATATAAATGTTCTTATTTCTATTACAAAATATTGCACAGTGTTCCCACATTCCAGCTCAACTGATAAATGATTAAGAAGTTATTATTCGTGATTTAGATAGAATGTTGTAAATTACTAATTTTTACTTATTACATTTAAAATATTAGCCAAACAGGTACTAATACTTCATAATGTAACAAAAATACTATATTACAGTGACTGAATATCAACAAATTCTCACTTTTACCCAGCGCTAAGCTATGCTAAAAAGCTCAATGCACCATACGCATGAAACTAGCCCACTACCATTGGACTGTACATGCTTAGCTAGGGCTTTATTCTGATAATTCACACACACACACACACACACACACACACACACACACACACACACACACACACACACACACACACACACATTGTTGGCATGTTGCTAAATATAATAACTTCTTAATCATTTATCAGTTGAGCTGGAATGTGGGAACACTGTGCAATATTTTGTAATAGAAATAAGAACATTTATATATATTTTATGTCTTTCCTAAGTATTTCATCAGCGATAGTAGTAATATGATATTATTGTATGACTCTCACATATATATTTTTGCATCATTGTCAGGACGACACTGTATTAATATAACGCACTGATGCCGTGTCGATGTGAAATGATGCAGAGATGGTGTTGGACAATATAACTGATTTATGTGACACGTCACAAGTAAATATTACTTCAATACTATAATATATATATATATATATATATATATATATATATATTTAGTGATATATGGGTTATTTTAAGAGCAAACACGAAATTGCTTAGTTTTATTTTTTATTTTTTGTTTTTTATGTGCGATCTTTGAGATTTTTATTGCGGTTACTCAATAAGCAGTGCAAGTGATAGAGTTATACAACTAATGGACCTGCTACGTAATATGTACTATTGTAGTAGATTAAACCTTTATCGTAAAGAAGTGTATTAATTGATATAATATTTTTAACAATGAACAAGCTAGAATGACTGTATTGTTATTTTATAAAGCCTTTAAATGCTCCAGTAATCTTAGAAAATGCATTGAATAGGTTAATGCATTTTTAAGATGACTGATTCAATGTCACATGACTGCTATTTAAGCAATTGTTTGTGCAATGCAAATGTTTTATGGTCTGATGAAGCTGATAGTGAAAGCGTTTACCTAGTGTATGCCAAATAAAGGATTATATACTTTTTCATAAAACAAGACTGGATTATTGCAAGCTTGGTGGTTGCCTTCTGTTGCTTTGTGTTTTTGGACATTATTTCAACTGGTTTAGGATTAGCGCAGAAGCATTTACTCTGTTGAGTGTAGTTACTTTTGTTACTGTTATCAAAAATTAGCATTGCTTACCACCACGCAAACCCGCACAAATCTGCTTACAACTGCTTAAAAGTGCCTTAATCACTTTGTATCTAACAGCCCTTATTCTGCCCAGCAACAAAATAATAGGCCCTTGCAAGTCTTGAACCCATTTGAGCTGTATATATGTCTGATGTTTTTTCAAACATATCATGCACCACAGTCATTCAACAGTAGGGAATATGTATTTATATATGTATATGTGTATATACATATATACATATGTATATCTATATATGGGATCACTACATAATCTTGAAGGTTTGAAATACAGAATTTCAAACTTTAGAGACTATATAGCCGAAACCCCTAATTACCGAAAGACCAGAAGCGCGAATTTCAAAATCCCGATCATCAGGAGTTTGACAATAGCGCTTCTGGTGTTGTGGTATGATGGAAGGTCAGGTAAGTATCTATGTTTAAATGTGTTGGTTAGGGTTTAGTGTGTAAGTGTGTGTGTGTGTGTGTGTGTGTGTGTGTGTGTGTGTGTGTGTGTGTGTGTGTGTGTGCGTGTGTGTGTTTGTGTGTGCGCGAGGGGAATGTAGGCGTGTCATGTTGTTTCGTGTGTTTGTGTATGTAGTGCGACCTTGGAGTTAGAATATTTAAGTAGGGGGATGCAGGGTGGCTTGCCCCCTGCTTGTCTGTAGTTTAGGTTTGTGTTCTGGGGGATGGTGTGTGTATGTGTATGTGTGTGGTGTATACTGAGTGTAGTTTTCAGTAGTTTGAATTTCGCAGTTTTGATGTTTCGGTATTTTAGTGTTTTCGGTATTTGGTCTTGGGATTTTGGGCATCAGTAGTTTGGGTTTTCGGGATTTAGTAGTGGTTCCCTCTATATATATATATATATATATATATATATATATATATATATATATGTGTGTGTGTGTGTGTGTGTGTGTGTGTGTGTGTGTGTGTGTGTGTGTGTGTGTGTGTATAAATATATATATATATATATATATATATATATATATATATATATATATATATATATATATATATGTAGTGCAGTCGGACATTGGATCCACACCACTTACTGCAATAAAAATGTATAGTCATACCCTTTGGCAAAAACAATGTGCCCACAAATTACCACATAGGCGGAAACCCATTAAGTACAGAGAAAGTTATTAGGGACCTGGGGACCCAAGTTGATAGCAATCTCTCCTTTGAAAACCACATTGCCAAAGTGGTTAGAAAGACCTTCTACATAGCCCACCTCATCACGAAGGGTTTCACATCTAGATCAAGAGAGGTAATCGTGTCCCTTTATTCATCCCTCATCAGGCCCATCATAGAATACAATGCCCCTTTTGGGATGTACCTTACCCGACACCTGCAGCAATTAGAAAGACCCCAAAAGTATCTCACCAAGAGGATCAAGGGTCTCAAACAGATGCCATATGCTGCTCTGTTAAAAACTCCAGCTCTACTCAGTTGCATACCGCCTACTTCGAGGCGATCTATGCCTGACATACAAAGCTATGTCAAATCCAGAATTAATGAACATGCTCCACCTCAGTAAATCTAAATCCCTTAGAGCCACATGCTCGAGGGACTTGAACCTCAGCACAGAAATAAATAGAACTTGCTGGAGGGACAGGTTCATAACCCAGAGGCTCCCTTCACTCTGGAATAGAATTCCAGTTCATGTGAGGCAGAGCACCTCACTGAATCTCTTCAAGAAGACTCTCGATAAGTGGATGGGGATCGTAGGTTTGTCCCAGGGATTACTCCCGTGTCACTATTAGACAGAGGCACAGTAAACTAAACCTTAAAAAGGGCACAGTATACTCAAATCAAGGGGTGGTGTAAGCCATACAGAATTGGGCTAGGCTTATAATTGCTCCAGGGCAGATAGCCTAGTATGAACCTATGAACCTATAAATCTGACCAAAGGCTGTGTAAATGGGGGTGAAGGAGCCCAAACTAGGGACCTCTTGTAATTATTGCCCTTATCCCTCCCTCCACAGCAGAACTGTCCCAACTTGCAACAAAATAATAAGGTCTGCCAAGTCCTGGACCCAGGGACTTGTAAACTATGATCAAAGCAATGTAACATTGCACCATCTGAGCCATACAAAATAGTGATGATATTCCAAACATATCAGTTAGTACACTCATCCAACAGCAGGGAAAGGAGTCTGTAGAATCAGTCAAGTAGTCTAGAAACAGACAACTGGTGCCAGAGCCATGGCCTCAAGCTAAACGCCAAAAAGTGTATAGTCATCCACTTTGGCAAAAACAAAGTGCCCACAAATTACCACATAGGTGGTAATCCATTAAGTACAGAAGAAGTAATTAGGGACCTGGGGACCCAAGTTGATAGCAGTCTCTCATTTGACAACCACGTGGCCAAAGTGGTTAGAAAAACATTTTATATAGCCCACCTAATCATGAAGGGATTCACATCTAGATCAGGGAAGGTCATTGTGCCTCTTTACTCATCCCTCATCAGGCCCATAATTGAGTACAATGCCCTTTTGGGATGTACCTTACCAGACACCTGCAGCAACTGGAAAGACCCTAAAAGTACCTCACCAAGAGGATCAAAGGGCTCAAACAGATGCCATATGCTGCCCGGTTAAAGAAACTCCAGCTCTACTCAGTGGCATACCGCCTGTTCAGGGCGATCTGTGCCTGACGTATAAAGCCATGTCCAACCCAGAATTAATGGACATGCTGCACCTCAGAAAATCCAAATCCCATCGAGCTGTGCTCGAGACTTGAACCTCAGCACTGAAATAAATAGGACATGCTGGAGGGACAGATTCATAACCCAGAGGCTCCCTTCACTCTGGAATAAAATCCCAGTCCAGGTTAGGCAGAGTCCCTCATTGACTCTCTTCAAAAGGAATCTTGATGAGTGGATGGGAGATCATAGGTTTAACCCGGGTATCACTTCTGTGTCACTGTTAGACAGAGGCACAGTATACTAACCTCGAAAAAGGGCATAGCAAAATTAATTTAAAATGGGTGGCGAAAGCCAAACACATTCTGGCTAGGCTTATAAATGCCCTAGGGCAGATAGCCTAGTATGAACCTATGAACCTATATATACATGTATATATGTATGGAGATGCATATATGTGGATAAATCTATACATAATACACACACATAGAGAGAGATATACATCCACAATTATATCCACATATATGCATACATATAGAAAAGTGAATAAATACATACATTATATATAAATATATGTATATGTATACATAAATATACAGAAACATATGACAGCAACAAACACATGCAATCTGAGGGTCATGCTGCTGCACACTTGAATTTTAAATCTGAAAATGCACTCACTGGAAGTATTCCTTAAAATGGGTAACGATGATATCCATGTTTTAACAGAGACCTGTTTAAAGGCAGCAGGAGGCACCCCCTGCAGTACCAGCCTATAATTAATTCCACAACATTTGGCTGCAGAACGTGGACTGAAGCTCCAAAGGTGGTGGTATTTTTATATTCATAAAGGATGCACACACCTCC
>NC_056740.1:456044993-456124993 GCF_019279795.1 Protopterus annectens
TACACAGCTGCTCTGCATGCAATTAGCAAGTGGGGAGCCCCAATAGGTGCACAGGCCATCACCTGGTCATGAGCATAACCTAGAAAAGTCATCCTGCCACCTATTCATACCAGCTTTATCCCTGTACTGCACAGGGAGTCAGAGAAATAACAAATAAAACATAAACTGGAAAAGAGAAGAAAGAAAAAGGTAAGGAGAACATGTAAGCAAGTAACTGAATGTAGTACTTGGTCTGTAATAATGGGAAATATGATTTGGAGGAATATATGTCCCAACAAGACATGCTGTACTAATGTCCTTCTAAACAGCTGCTATGGCCATAGCATCTGGTTCTTTTTGCAGTGGGAGATGTGACAGACATACCTCTCAACTGTACAGAATGTCCTCAGAATGTTCACATTTTACCATCATGTATTTTTGTCTGTTCCTCCTGAGATCTGTACTTTACTGGCAAATAGCTGAGGATTTAAGTCATCAGGTAATGACAAACACTTGAATTTAAGACTCCACATCCTTAAGAACATTCACAGTAATGCTAAACGTATCATTCTACAAACTTCCTATGTTTATAACAGGAATATTTAAAGTCTGTCCCTATTTATCCCCCCATCATTTTAGGCTTTGTCTAGATGTGATGCTCTGAGAGGTTGTGAGGTGGGATCACAGCTCAGGAGCCTGACTCACTCTGGGAAAGGACAACTCATATATGACAACCACAGGGGTGTCTGTCAAACAGTTGTTACTGTGCCACTGCTAGGTCAGTTAATGGGATGTTTTCCATATCCATGTTACCTGTGATTATGAGTATGACATGTGTTTGCCTTGTAAAGCTAAGAGACCTATAGAGGGCACGTGCATAAAATGTACTGTTGCAGACATGTGTTTTGAACTGCATGTGATATATTGAATTAATAACATTCAACTGTACAGTGTTCTGCTGGACAATAAGCACATGTGTGACTGATATCAGTAGTCACATATACATATACCTGTGTTATGTCAGCCAAACCATTGGCAGGTCTGTGAGCAATGGCATTGTAACATAATAGCCTACTTATGACTGTTGGACATCTTCCAGGTTATCAGATTAATGTCAAAGCCTACTGTGCAATCAACTTAATAATGTATGGTGCAGCTATATTAATACAGTATCAATACTGATGTCCCTTTTGACACCAATTTATGTGTGCCATTGTCCAGACGTACTGCTATAACAGGCTGAGAATTATGATTGAGCAGCAAGACTGTAAATACAGTGTGCCATACTAACATAGAACAGAAATGTATACAAGGTATCCCCTGAACACATGTATGTATGCATATATTCAGCTGGAAGGCACAAAACTAAATCACATAGGTTTCAAGCATTCAGGTACATATGTTGTGCACGTTGCATGTGTGTAATATCAGTGTCAGTGCATGCAACAGACAGAAATGTGTACAACTACTTGTTGCTGCACTGCCCTGACACTGATATGGGTACTAGAGTAGGCATGATATTCAGCTATTAATCAAAGGATTGTCCACCAGTGTTATGGCCCTCTGTCCATGCCTACCAGTACCAGCTATATCCACACCTATATACAGTGGATATCACAAGTGTACACACTCCTGTTAGAATGCCAGGTATGTGTAGTGTATGACAATCAGACCACAGAAGATCATTTCATAATGTTTCTCATCTTTATGTGACCCCTAACCTGTACATTTCCATTGAAATTCAATCAAAGGTGTTTCTAGGAAGGTGACCTGCTATTGCCAAGTGAAGATGTACCATGATGTTAGAGTCCAGACCAAGATGGATGAATGCTGTAACCGTCTCAAGAGGTTCATACACCACATATCAGTTTAAGGGTGTGCACACTCATTCAACTGGCTTATTGTATTGATTATTATTTCCATGTTTTCACAGACCAAATTGTTGTTTTCAATTGAATTGTACAGGCTATAGGTCATACTACAGGTGTGAATTGTTATGCAATGAGTTATTGTGGTGTCATGTTCCAATTGCACACATACCAGACAGTGTATCAGGGTGTGTAGACTTTATATCCACTGTAGCTATATGGACACAGTAGTATCTGACCTGTATATCCAGCCTCCACCAAGGTACAGTAATCCCCTTTGGTGGACAGCAGCAATACACAAACCACATAATAGGTTGTTACATTGGCTGCACAGGGACACATAGGTGCAGGCAACAACTTGGAAGCAAGTCCACCTATATCTGACTAAGCATATAAGTTCACAGGTGAATTCCTGCAAGGCTTACTATGACTATAAATCAGACATATCCACACCACCAAGGACTATTGCAACCGTGTCTCCATATATGTTTTAAGTTTCAGATGAAACAACACAATTCACCCTGTAGTGGGGTAAAGAACACCTCATACACACATGCCATGGATATAGGCAACCTGCATCACATGGATTAGGTGGAAACATCGCCACCCTGTCCACCCCAGTTGTACAGGGAGATATGCACATCAACCACACTCCTCCCTTCAGCAATGGTGACCGTGTACATATTGCCTACTGATAGCAACAACAGCATATCTCCATGGGGCATAATAACATCAGCGTCTGTCTCCTACATGAACTCAGGCATGTGCACAGAGCTCCATCACACACCACAGTCAAACACAGACCTGCCACCATCCACACACCATCCACATGGAAGATGCCCACTGCCAACCCTCTACACAGAAATGAATGGAGAATAGAGGATTATGCAACCAAATGTCCAACATTATGGGGAATAAGATAGCTCAGGGACAGGCATGTAATGCAAGCTGATATAGCCATGTTAGCTTGGAGGGTTTTGGTGTAGTGTGGATTATTTGCAAGTGCATTTTGACAACCGTATGAGGTCCTGTGACCTTTTTCCTGTTTTTGTCTTCCAGGCAACATGCAGAGTGCTCGCCTACCAGCATTCTCTGCTGGGGAAACAGACATCATCACCCAATATGTGATTGGACATTATGCCCTGTCATTTGGATGGAGAGCAGAAGATGTGTTGGAGAGGACTGCCTTGTGGAACAGTGTGGTCCACAGGGTAAATTATGCTGGCCTGCACAGCAGAACTTGTGAGCATGTGCAGCATCAGGCCACCAACCTCAAATGCCATGCCTGTCAATGGGCTGCTGCTGTAGTGAGGGACCGGCTAGCCACAGGTGGGGGCCCAGCCATCCAGCCCCCACTGATACCCACCGAGGAGCTCCTCACCACACTTGGGCCACACGCCGAATGCACAAGCAATGAAGATGAGGGAAGCATTGTGGAGGTGGGTTGCACACACACACACTGGACCTGGATCGTGCAGGTAAGGGCCCAGTGGGGATTAATACACTAATGTATCAGACATTCATGTATGTGTATTGTATCTACATGCACGTGTCAGGTCCAACTGCAGTTGTGGATGGGGGTTTCTAATGCACAGAAGTGCACATCTATGGTGAGGACAGGATATTGTGTATTACTGCAGTTAGTACTGTAGATGTGCAGACATACTGCATCCATCCTGTACCAAGGCCACATGTGAATCTGCTGAAAATAACTCCCTCTCACAACTACCTAGGACCCTCTGGTCTGCATATGGGATAGCAGCCTGAAGCTGGTGAGTATTACATTGTTCTGTTGTTGCCTGGCAATACCCCAGGTATGTGAAGTGCATGCAATTTAACATGCACACAACAATCAGTAGTAGCTATATTGCTTTATGTAATGGCTATATTGCTTGTTGTGCATGTTCACTTGTGTTGGGGTTAACTGTATTGCATCACAGTGGTCATCACTGAGGCCTATCTGACATGAATTCAACATTCCTGTAACATACCTCATAACTTGTCAGTGCCAAGATGTTTGGACAGAGGCCAGCAAATTGTGCTGGACAAATGGCCTAAGGTAGGATCATGAGTGACATGTTACTGGTACACAGTGGATACAAATTGTGTACACACCCCTCTTAAGATGCAAGGTGTTCCTGTTACATACTAAGTAGGACCACAATATGACAGTCCACACCTCTTCCAGCCTTTAATGTAACCCATAACAGGTACAGTTCACTTGTAAAACCAAGCATCTGGACTCATGTATTGCACCTACAAGGCTGGCCACCTGTGAGGGTGGCAGATGTCCAATCAGCATGATGTTTCAGTCAGGTATGATACATCATGCTGCAATATGTGTCAGTACACTCACTGTGGCCTATTTGGCTATAAAATCACATACATGGGCATTGTTAAGGCACACAGACCACTTCCGACCACTTATAGGTTTCAAACATATGGATATTCCAGACACATCTTTACAATGGTTTAACCTGCTGCACATGAGGCAGATGCTGTTACCACACTATATAAAGTAATGGCAGTGAGAGGTGGTCAGCAACTGTGTATGGTATGCAAATCAAAATGGTATAAGCCACACAAGATGTGATGCTCACACACATACACACACACACACACACACACACACACACACACACACACACACACACACACACACACACACACACACACACACACACAGTTACCAGCATTAGGATTAGAACTCCTGTCTATCAAGGTATTCCTAATATAGTTCTACACAGTTATGAGATGCACCACAGATGTTATACATGTCCACCTCTTCCAAAGGTACTTCTAAGGTGGATGTCACCAACAGGTCTACTAAAGTGGAGTGAAGGGAAGTGTAAAGGGTAGTAGACAGGTCAAAAATGGTATGAGCCAGACAGTACATGATTCACACACACACACACACACACACACACACACACACACACACACACACACACACACACACACACGCACACACACACACACACACACACACACACACACACACACACACACACACACACACACACTTGCCAGTATTGGGATGAGAACGAACTCCTGCCTATCTAGAAATTCCTACTATAGTGCTACACAATTATCAGATGCACCACAGAGCTTATACATTTACACCTCTTCCAAAGGTACTTCTAAGGTGGATGACATAAATAACACTACTAAATTGGAGTGAAGGGAAGTGTAAAGGGTAGTACACAGGTCAAAAATGGTATGAGCCAGACAGTACATGATTCACACACACTTGCCAGTATTGGGATTAGAACTTCTGTCTATCTAGGTATTCCTATTATAGTGCTATGCAGTTATCAGACATACCACAGATCTTATACAGTTCCACCTTTTTCAAAGGTACTTCTAAGGTGGATGACATAAACAGGTACTAAACTGGAGTGAAGGGAAGTGTAAAGGGTAGTACACAGGTCAAAAATGGTATGAGCCAGACAATACATGACTCACACACACACACACACACACACACACACACACACACACACACACACACACACACACACACACACACACTTGCCAGTATTGGGATGAGAATGAACTCCTGCCTATCTAGAAATTCCTACTATAGTGCTACACAATTATCAGATGCACCACAGAGCTTATACATTTACACCTCTTCCAAAGGTACTTCTAAGGTGGATGACATAAATAACTCTACTAAATTGGAGTGAAGGGAAGTGTAAAGGGTAGTACACAGGTCAAAAATGGTATGAGCCAGACAGTGCATGATTCACACACACTTGCCAGTATTGGGATTAGAACTTCTGTCTATCTAGGTATTCCTATTATAGTGCTACGCAGTTATCAGACATACCACAGATCTTATACAGTTCCACCTTTTTCAAAGGTACTTCTAAGGTGGATGACATAAACAGGTACTAAACTGGAGTGAAGGGAAGTGTAAAGGGTAGTACACAGGTCAAAAATGGTATGAGCCAGACAATACATGACTCACACGCACATACATAAACACACACACACACACACACACACACACACACACACACACACACACACACACACACACACACGCATCTGCCAGTATTGGGATTAGAACTCCTGCCTATCTAGGTGTGTCGACTATAGTGTTATGCAGTTACCGCACATGCTTCAGAGCTTACTGAACTTTCTCATGGCTAAAGCTGCTGATAACTGCACAGCTGTGGTAAAGTATTACAGGTGGCAGACAGTCTGCCTTCTGTTCCACCCGTACATCATGCTAATTTTTTCTGTCTTGCACTTCAACTAGCATTATGGCTTGGCACTTCACCAAGTATTGTATCAAGAAGTATGGCACACTTGTGAGCCATCAGTAGTACTCGATCATCACAAATGTAATCCCAGTACTTACTAGTTATGTCCACCCCTCCTAGCATGTTTGAAGGGTGGTTATCTGTGCTTTCACCCATTAACCTGGCACACTTATCCATTCTGGGGCACTGTACAACTGCCTCATGTACACAGACATCCCTCCTGTCTAAACTCCAAACACTCAGACCTGTGAGGGTTACACATATATCATCCAATGTGGACATATGCACTCTCCAGCAAAGACTGGACTAGCAGGTCAAGAGGATAAGATCAACACCTGCACCACACCATGTGGAACACGTAGTTCACCATAACACCCACTCTGACAGCCATGACATACAGTGAAAAGCCACACATCCACCTTCCCAGAAGCACTCAATGAACATTTACCAAAACAGCACAGACCTGCAAGGCAGACACTCACTCAGACACCGCGACATGGCACATGCCAAGGGACACATATTTAAGCTACACAGTGTGCCCCCAACCTAAGCTCCTAAGGCTAACCATCTTGCACAATACAGTGATCGTGGTTAACTCAATATTAAGGCACACACATCCCACTCACTAAGTTGAATATTGAGCAGGCAACAGACAAATATCTATCACATGCCAGCATCTAACACATGACACAGCCAGTCATATCACTCCACAACAACTAAGAGTATCACTTCGTATCCATGTGGGTGTGAATGACTTGGGTCACACCTCCCTGGACTACATGACAGGAGACATGGTTGAACTCTCTGATTATGTTGCCCAGGCAGGTATGACAGTAGCCCTGGGCAGTGTACCACTGTCAGCCATAATGATGCTGCGGTACTGTCAACAGATGATTGACTGCAACATTGGCTTACATGTTATGTTTCATTCTCAGGGGATCCAGGACCTCTCTGCTTCGGATGGCATAATTACCAGAACTCAATGACTTGCCACAGATGTCCTACATCTGTCACCGCTGGGTTGCCAGGTACTGGCTAAGTGTCTTGTCACCCCTATGGTGCCTTATTAGGCAGTGTTCCTAATGTTATTACCACCATAACAGCTAGATATGTATGCAATCTGAGGGTCATGCTGCTCAACAGTGTACATCAAACCGTCAGGATGCAGTCACTCATAGCAGTCATTGGAGTAGAGGACACATGTCTACTGTAATGGAGAGATGCTTCACAGCAGCGGACAGCAGACCTGCAGTATCAGGCTGTGACGCATTCTACAGCTGTTAGCCCCCAAACATGGACCATGTCGCGGTGTCTGAGTGAGTGTCTGCCTTGCAGGTCTGTGCTGTTTTGGTAAATGTTCATTGAGTGCTTCTGGGAAGGTGGTGGATGGTCACTGTATCACACCTCCACAGGTGGTGTTGTCTCCAAATTTATTATGGATAGGAACACCTCCAGACTAGTATCCCATCATAATGAACTGGAGATACTTCCAGTACAACTGCCTTGGGGTAATAGTGCAATCCAGACCATAGCCTGCTATTGGTCCACATCTATGTCCCTAGACTGTCAATGCACATTCCTCAACACCATGCCATCTATGATGGCCCAACAAAACACTGGCATAGTATGAGTCTTCAACTACCCCTCCATCACCTGGGGAATGTAGCCAAGTGCCAGTACAGTGGCCCAACACTTCTGAGATTCATCATTTCCATTGCCCTAGACCAGCTCATACTGAACCCTGGTAGAGGATGCAGTAACCTTGACCTGTGTTGACCACTTAAATATAGGACTGTTGATCATCCACATATGTCAATCCCTGCATGTTGAGATTCACACAGGCTGTAATCAACATGGAACTCAACGTGTACTACATGAACTACAAAATGAACTGGCACCTCACCTAAGTGTCATGCTTAATCATACCCTCACCTCAAGCTTCATGCCCACTGAGTGGCGACAGCTACAGTTATCCCACTCCACAAGGGGGGATCCACCCTGGATCCTCGGAACTACCACCCCATCAGTCTGATGAGCCTGATCTGCAGGGCCATGGAACGTATTATCATGGAACTTATAAACAAAGACATTGGCAACCTTAAAATACTGGACCCCACCCAGTTTGGGTTTGTGAAGGACCGATCTTGTCTCCTGTACCTGATTGACTTCTTCAAATCAGTCTCCAGAGCTGTGGACGAGGGTAAGGCAGTCCACACAGCCTATCTGGACCTCACCAAGGCCTTTGACACCAACCCCACTCTGGAATCGTGGATAAACTTACTAAGCTGGGCATTAATCCCAACGTCACTTGATGGGTTGCCAACTGGCTTACTGACAGAACCCACACTGTAAAAGTAGCTGACTCCAAATCCAGCTCCAGACAAGTGACAAGTGGAGTACCTCAGGGTTCAGTCCTGGGACCTCTCTTCTTTGTCATCTACTTCTCTGAAGTACAGGCCAACACTAAGGTACTGTGGCTAACAAAGTTCGCAGATGACTGCAAACTGGGAGCCATTGCTGAATCCCCAAATTATGTTGATACTCTACAAAAGGGCCTTACAGAAACAGATGCTTGGTGCCAGAGCAATGGGCTCAAGCTCAATGCCAAGAAATGTATAGTTATCCCCTTTGGGAAAAAACATGTACCTGTGAATTACCACATAAGTGGCAGTACACTAAACATCAAAAGTGTGATAAGAGACTTAGGGACACAGGTGGACAGTGGTCTCACCTTCAATAACCACATCACCACAACAGTCAGGAAATCCTTCTATGTGGCACACCTCATCACTAAGGGCTTTTCATCCAGAAAAAAGGAGGTCATTGTCCCACTGTACTCATCCCTCATTAGAGCATTATAGAATACAATGCCCCATTTGGTATGTACCTCTCAAGACATCTGCAACAACAGGAAAGGCCACAGAAATACCTCACTAAAAGAATCACAGGCCTAAAGCAGGTGCC
Source organism: Protopterus annectens (assembly GCF_019279795.1). NCBI lineage: Eukaryota > Metazoa > Chordata > Ceratodontiformes > Protopteridae > Protopterus > Protopterus annectens. The sequence goes on from NC_056740.1 coordinate 456,054,076, forward strand.
CTATGCTGACCATCTTAAAAAACTCCAGCTATACTCTGCCGCATATCATCTACTTCGAGGTGATCTCTGCTTAAAATAAAATGCCATGTTAAACCTAGAGCTGTTGGACATGCTACACTTAAGGAAATCCCAGTCCCTCAGAGCCACATGCTCCAGGGATCTAAACCTTGTCATCACAATAAACAAAACATGCTGGAGGGATAGGATCCTGACCCAGGGACTCCCCAGACTCTGGAATAGACTGCCCATACATGTCAAGCAGAGCACCTCTTTGGCCCTCTTCAAAAGGAACCTTGATGATTGGATGGGAGAAAGGAAATTTACCCCAGGGATCACATCAGTCACCCTGCTAGACAGGGGTCCAGGGAAGTAAATAGTGTGAGAAGAAATAGCCAGGGAATTGTTATGGTTAGGCTTGTATAGGCCCTATGGCCGATAGCCTAGTATCAACCTATGAACCATGTCAGCCACACCCGACACAAAGATAGCCACCTGGAAAAACCTCTCCAAAGCTGACTTTGCAGCCATGAAAACAGGGGTGGGTGTCTTCACTGTACACATGGCAATGGGAAATAGCTGCATGGCTGTGGAATCATACACACAGGCACTGTACAAACAGGTACATGAATGCATGGTACTAGCCAGAGCCAACAGAACCTAGACACTGTCCTCCAAACACTGGGAGACAATGTGATGGTCCCCTGCTATTACTAAAGTTTATTTCAGAAGGAGGACACTGTTGCAGGGAAAGGTGGTATCCCATGACTGTTGAAATCCCTTATTAGCCTCAAACACAACTTTAGATCCCTCTTGGAATCCCCGACAGGCATCTATGGCAGCAGAGATGCAGCAGACACCGATGACAGTCACAACAGTCTTTGATATTTACATCAACAATCTCCACAGCATTAAACACAAGTGCTGTGAGTTACTGCACAATGCTAATACCTGTCCTGAGACAACAGATATAGGCCACAGTCTTGGCAACACATTCAGTGCCAGCTTTACCCCCTCTCTCCCCCCACAAGTGAAGTGCTGAGAGAATGTGTTCTCACATGCTGTACCCCATTTCCATTCTAGGCATCTGTATGTTAGCAGGAAGTGGCCCTGTAGCAAGGCCATGAGGTATGGCAGTGTGGTAACAAATCCACTATGTCATAGGCAGGGTATAGTATGTGCACAGTAATCCCTGGTCTGCAACACAGTGATTGCATATGCCTTACAGATTATAGGGCTGAGGGTTGTACATAGGTATATGTTGATTTACATCTGTTGTAGAATGGAGAATGGTACATGCTCTGGTCTGGACACACCTCCGATTGCTAATAACCACAGCCACATGGGATATTCATCAACCAAACACACTGGGATTACGATTCACACACACACACACACACACACACACACACACACACACACACACACACACACACACACACACACACACACACACTTGCCAGTACTGAGATCCATAGGTTCATTGCTTCATAGGTGTGCAGTAGGTGATTGGGCCTGAAGGCTCTACAAGGCTAGCCCAAGGGAATACCCTGGCATCAGACCACATGAAAATAGTCCCCAGTGTGGCTCAGGAGTATAGTCACTGGAGTGGTCCCCAGGGGTGGGTACTGTATTCCCCATCCACTCATCCAGATTGATATTGTGGGTGTCCAGTGATGTGCACTGCTTCCCACGTATGTGATTTATATTCCATAGCATGGACAGTGTCTGGGTTGTGCACATGTGTCCAACATGCATGTTATTTGAAGTGTGGAAGTGTGCTTGAGGTCTCTGGGGCATGTTGTGTGGACAGATTGGTATCTTCTGATGTAGCATTCCTGACCCCATTTGGTGAGACCTGGCTATGTAACTGAGGTAGTGACTGCACTTACATTGACAGTATGATACGGGTATTTATTGGAGTTATTGGCATCTGTCCATACAGGGCATGTATGTAAGGCATGGTATTCCCTTTGTGGAGTACATTTTCAGACTCTACAGTTGTTGCAGGAGTCCAGTGGGGAACATGGCAAAAGTGCCACTGTACACATTGATTGGGCTACTGAGGGTATGGAACAGGGTGCCATGTCCCTTTACTTGCTGGATAACACACAGTCAGAAGATGTAACACATCAAAGTACTTTCTGATGTCAGTGGCACTGTTGTGGTCAACAGGCATGTAGTCCACTGCAATCACACCATGGGTACTATCTGTGAGGCAATATGCAGGGGAACTACCGATATGGTGGTTGTTGCCTAGCCAAGTGCATTTGTGTATGAATCGTGTGTGGTGAGTGGTATCTGAGTATTAGAAAGGTTGCCTATATTGTTCAGTAATCCATACTGTCACGTAGTCATTGCACATAGCACTAGACATTTATGGCTGTGGGCTGTCTACACCAACCTCTATGGTTTTTAACAACTGTTGGCATTGTAATGTGGGCATTGTGACATATACTAGGCCCTCAACAGAATAATTTAGCAAAATGTGCCCCCCAATGGATCCTGTTATTACACAATCACACCGACCCCTACACATTGATACTGATGCTACACACACACACACACACACACACACACACACACACACACACACACACACACACACACACACACACTTACCAGTGCTGAGTTTCAAACCCCTACTTAGCTATGTATTGCTACTACAGTGTTATGCATTTATTGCATGTGCCACACACACACCCACTTGTCAGTACTGAGTTTTGAACCCTTACCTAGCTATGTATTGCTATTACAGTGTTACACATTTATCTCATGTGCCATGGAGCTTATAGGATGGATGTTATCCCAAGGTACTTCTAAGGTGAGGAACATCACCAGCCCTTGTAAATACTGGCATTGGGTGATGTAGTGAGTGAGAGATTCCACAAAATATTTTACCCTACACACACATTTCCATTTGCCAAGAGTGAGGTTCAAACCTCTTTCTAACTCTCTTTTTGGACCATTATGTTACGCATTTACCACATGCACCACTGACCTTACATGGCTTAGGGTTGCCAACAGATACTTCTAAGGTGAATCTTATCTGCAGGACTGCTAAAGTCAGGCACTGAGATGTGTACTGGGTGCAAATGGGGCCAAAATCTTTGAGGTACGGACATATATATGTAGACATATGTACACACACAAACACTTGCCAGGAATGAGATTCAAACCCCTACCTATGTAGTTATTGCTACTACATTGGTCCACATTTATCACACATGCCATGGAGCTTTTATGTTGGAGAGCTGTCCAAAGGTATCTTTGAAGGTGAGTGACATCAGCAGCAGTGCTAAAGAGGGGTAAGGGAAGTGTTGTACATGTGAATGACCACAAAATCAGGTCTCTACAAGGATATACACACTCTCTCACATTTACACAGTTGCCAGGACCATGATTGGAAGTCCTACCTAACTAGTTTGCTACACTATAGTAGTACGGAGTTATTGCAAGTGCCATGGAGCTTATATGTTGGAGAGCTGTCCAAAGGTATCTTTGAAGGTGAGTGACATCAGCAGCAATGCTGAAGGAGGGGTAAGGGAAGTTTAGAGTGTGAATGACCTCAACCACATTCATCTAGAAACACACGCACACTCACACACAGGTTTACATTTGACAGGACTGAGATTACAACTGCTACATGGATACCTATTTGTACTGTAGTGTTACACAGTTATCACAAGCACCACTGCGATTATAGGGCTGAGGTCTAACCAAAGGTATTTCTACAGTGAATGACATCAGCACATCATGTGATATAGGCCAATGGGATGTGTAGTGGGTGGGACAGGCCTCCTAATGGGATTCTCTCTGTCACTGTCTGTCTCTCTCTTCCCCACGTCTCTGTGTGTGTATGTTTGACATATTACATTATGTTGGCCTTAGGTATGTGTGTGTATTCCTATCCAGTGTGTGTGTGTGTGTGTGTGTGTGTGTGTGTGTGTGTGTGTGTGTGTGTGTGAAGTATCAATGGTGTACAATTTGGTGTGTGTGCACAGACAGCTATGAATAACCGATATCTGTAGTCCACTGTGTTGTGAGACATGGGCTTCATTTCTCTAAGGGTAGGAGCATGCCCAGTATGACCTTCTATACTGAGTGTGTGCATCCATTCCAGGAGGGTTGGACTCCAGTTCAGGGTTTTGTGTGCTACAGCTACACCTAGCAAACTGTTTCTGCAGGATATCTGTAGATAGGTTGCCAATATGGAAACACAATGGGCTTAACATATGGGGGATACTGTAACTATCGCTGTCTCTGCTACTTGTGTGACATGTTTGGTTGTAGCGTAGATTTTCTGGCATATGTACTGTTTTACATTGTGATGTGTCATGTCATCAACTACTGACAGTTATCATTCTTTGCTCAGTTATTTACCGGGAAATACAAGATGAATGAAGCTGAGACCAATATTCTGAGGCATATAGACTATACTTCTGGCACACACCTGCAATTGTGGAGGGGTAGCTACAGACAATAGACTGCTGGGTCTGTGTAAATGGTGCAGCACCTTGTTAATATGCTGGCTGGGGATCCCCTCCTTGTGCTTTTCTCAACTTCACGGAATGGCCATATCCTGCTGGGGCCATACCTCTCAGCTGTACAGATACACCCAGGTTATCCAGAGGCAGGACTCCTATATCCTGTCAGCTTACCTTCACATTGTGGTTTACAAGCGGTTTTGTGGCTATTCATTCATGGGTTTGCAGTCGGGAGTAGTATGAGCGGACATTAGAGTTTCAGACTTCACACACTCCATGACATCCATGCTTCTACACCCCCTATTGTTCTCTCCTCTACCTAACATTATGTAAGCAATATCTCAGAGGTATCCCTATAGTTGGGCCTTTATCCCAGTAGTATTTATGGCCTGATCCACAGTCCTTGCATTAGGACATGGGGAGGCATGCTACTGGTATTTGTCAACATGGCCTTGCATTTGTTTTCTGTTTACTGTGTCAGGTTGTTAGTTGGGACCCCCTAATATTCTGTATATTGGCACTATGGGTGAGGCATGGGCCTTTGCCAGAGGATTGTAGGCCATTTGAGAGTGCTGCAGGCCATCTGTTATTGCATTTCTACATGGGATTGTGGGGGGGTGCACACCTGGAGACTTTAACATTTGAAATGACTGTACTGGTATTTTGGTTACTCTGTTGGATTCCATTTCATATTGTATTGTGACCTATCATGCAGACAGGAGGCATATCAGTAGAGTACACATGTTAGATATTTATTTTATTTATTTATTTATTTTACATTTGTTGACCGGGCTAGTCTAACTGGATATATGTCCATTTTCAGTAGAGGCCCGGGGAGAAAAGCTCCAAGGAAAAAACTTACAATTTAATAGAGAATAACATCAAAACAGTTTTATACAGCAATGATTGTACCATAAAAGCAATATAATTTTAGCATAACATGTTAGCTAAAGAAATTCTTAAAAGAATATAAAAAAATCGAAGAAATAAAAGTTTTTTTTTTTTTTCAATTCTAACCTACTCTTAAGTTGGTTAAAGTACACTGCATTTACATTTACAGTTTACATTTGTTGACTGGGCTAGTCTAACTGGATGCAAGTCCATTTCCAGTAGAGGCCCGGGGAGAAAAGTTCCATGTATTTGTACAGAGTAAATAGATGCTAAAAGAGTAGAAGTTGTACAGCGTTGTCAAAGATATCAAAGAAAATATAAGATAATACAAAAGTTTTAACTAATACTGTATAATAGTAATCCAGTTCTTTAAGGTACAGAGATAACTTTTACTTATATACATAAAAACTGTGTACTATAGGATATATTGTTAATTTGTAATAGGTAGTAGATGTGTGTACTATAGGATATGTTGTTAATTTGTAATAGGTAGTAGATGTGTGTACTATAGGATATGTTGTTAATTTGTAATAGGTAGTAGATGTGTGTACTATAGGATATGTTGTTAATTTGTAATAGGTAGTAGATGTGTGTACTATAGGATATGTTGTTAATTTGTAATAGGTAGTAGATGTGTGTACTATAGGATATGTTGTTAATTTGTAATAGGTAGTAGATGTGTGTACTATAGGATATGTTGTTAATTTGTAATAGGTAGTAGATGTGTGTACTATAGGATATGTTGTTAGGTTGTAATAGGTAGTAGATGTGTGTACTATAGGATATGTTGTTAATTTGTAATAGGTAGTAGATGTGTGTACTATAGGATACGTTGTTAATTTGTAATAGGTAGTAGATGTGTGTACTATAGGATATGTTGTTAATTTGTAATAGGTAGTAGATGTGTGTACTATAGAATATGTTGTTAATTTGTAATAGGTAGTAGATGTGTGTACTATAGGATACACTGTTACTTTGTAATAGGTAGTAGATGTGTATACTATACGTTATGTTGTTTATTTGTAATAGGTAGTAGATGTGTGTACTATAGTTTATGTTGTTAATTTGTAATAGGTAGTAGATGTGTGTACTATAGGATATGTTGTTAATTTGTAATAGGTAGTAGATGTGTGTACTATAGGATACATTGTTAATTTGTAATCGGTAGTAGATGAAGGAAGGGTGAGAAGAGTAAGTGGGGGGGGGGCAGAATTAGTCAGGGTTAGTACAGGAGCATAGCCAGTGATTATTGAGATGGTTTTAGTTGTTTTTTAAAAAGAGAGGTCTGAGCTGTGATATCGGAAGGAAGTTGATTCCATAGTTTTCCTACAGAGTTGGAGAATAAGGAGTCACCTGTGAGTTGTTGGATTTAGTAGTATTAATCAGCAGTTTGTTTGAGGAACCTAGATTTTTGAGATTGTTATAAGGTATGATGAGGCTAGAGAGTATGCATGTTGCTAGGTTGATACAGGGTCTTATGAGCTATTGTGAGCTGGTGAAATTGAAGCTGGTTAAGGAATTCTAGCCAGTTTAATTGTTTAAGATTAAGGCAGTGATGTGTTCTGAAGGGAGAGCCTGTAGCAAATCTAGCAATAATATTATTATAGGAAGTTGTTAGTTTCTTGAGGTTGTTTTTTGAGATATTAGTATAAATGGGAGCGGCATAGAGCAGAGTGGATAAAAGGTGAGTTCTAGCTATAGCAGAACTAGCTACTGGAGTAAGAAAGGGTTTGATTCTGTAAAGGGATCCCGGTTTCTTATTAATTAATTTTATTGTAGTGTTTATGTGTATATCAAAGTTTAGATTGTTGTCAATTGTTATTCCTTGCAGTTTAGTGATAGGGTCAGGTGAGATAAGCGTACCATTATTCAAAGTGAGGTTGAAATGTAAAGAGATGGACTTTTTGGTTGGGCTGAAAAGTAGCAATTTAGATTTTTTGGGATTTAGAAGGAGGCAGCGGTGGGAGAACCATTGTTCTACAGTGCTGAAGGCTTTTTGGGTAAGGGACTGAAGTTCGGTTGGTGAGGTAGCTGAGCAGATTAAGGTCGAGTCATCTGTGTACTGAATGCAGGTGGAGTATGGAATAGCAGATTGCAGGTCATTAATGAAGATAGAAAATAAGAGTTGGCCTAAAATAGAGCCTTGTGGGACACTGAGGGAGATTGGGAGGTGACTAGATAGCTCATTGTGCCAGAGTACAGCCTGCTGACGGTTATTAAAGTAGGATGTAAACCAGTTCAAAGATAGAGAATTTTAATGGCATATATTTCAGTTTCAAACTTCTTACCCTTCAGAACTAGAATGCAACTGCCAGACCTGTTGTAGTATGTCTGTGTAGGTCTGGTGGGGGGGGATGTTCACCATTGCCATCATGTGGGGGCCTTAGCCCGGCCTTTCTTCATGGTCATCTACACCTGTCCTACTGGGTGAGCCTGGTGGTGGGTATGTTACCCTCACTGACATCCCATTGACATCCATGTGTGTGACCTATTGACACCCACAGTTCTTTGGGCCATCACCTGTACTGAGGTGGGTGTTGTCCCCCTGTGTAGTGCTGCCTAGTATGTTGACACCAGTATTTGTTCTGAATTTCCTGCTGTCCCATATAGCTGTCTGCTGCTATCCAATTCAGCCACGCAATCCCCTTGCATGCTTGCATCCGTATCATTCATACCAGTATGAGAACATACGACTCCATTCAGTAAGTGATAGGAAGAATGACTTACCTTGTTGCTGTGCCAGTACTGAGGACAGTGCTGGAGGGCTGACTATGTTGTATGCACATAGTACACTCCCTGTACATGGTATAGCTCAGGTAGTGTCATGTTTGGCATCCCTTTTACTGTATGTGCCAGTCAGAGAGAGGTATCAGTCCCTGGGTCCCTACAGTGTCAGTGTGTGTGCTATGCATTGCCTCTTTGCCAAGACATGGGGATACTGTGCACGCCTCCTTCTGCCTACAGGGGCAGGCTCAGAATGTTCCTCCTCTGAGTCCCTCTGTGCCTATGCCGACCTTGGCAATGATGGGGGAGCTGTGTGGCCCTGCTTCGTACTGTTCCTACTGCAGCTATTTCCACAGGATCATATTGTGTAGTATGGCACTTACTATGAACATGTCTGTACATGTAGCTGGACAGTACTGCAAGGCTCCGCCGGATATGTCAAGGCAGCAAAACCATGACTTGAGCATCCCAAATACATGCTCTACAATGATCCTGGTATGTGTGTGTGCCTCATTATGGTGTTCTTGTTCAGGTGTGTGTATTTCTGATGGGTGTCATCAGTCACGGCTCCAGTGCATAGCCAGTATCCCCCACTAGATGGCCATATGGGATGTCCCCCGGCAAACGCCTGATACAGCTCTGAGCAATGCCATTTGTGGGAGTCGTGCTAGTTTCCAGGGCTGCCTGCTAGCTTCTAGGGCTGCCAGCACACACATTTATGATAATGCCCTGGGCATCGCACACGACCTGGCAGTTGATGGAGGGGAAGCCCTTGCACTTTATTTAGACCCTGCCCCCTCACTGGGTGCTGCTTTGATGTAGATGTGCATGCAGTTTATAGCACCAACTTCCCCAGGGTATTCTGCTATACGGTGGAAGAGACACATACGTCTGGTCAGCACCTCACGGGCACTGGGGAAATATATGTGCTCATTGGCATGTTGTGTCATGGCATCCAGGAACTGGTGGAGTACCCTGGACACTGATGCATGTGAGACACCCATGATATCTCCAGTTGGTCTTTGGAAGGCACCTGTGGCTAGTATTCTTAAGCCTAGACATACCTTGATATCCACTGGGATGTGTTCCCCTCTGTTAGTTCTGTGTGTGAGGCGTGGCCGGCACAGCTCAACAATTTGCTGTAGAATGTCCCAGTCCACCCTATAGTGCTGTATCTCCATCTCATGTAGGCTCTGATAGGTTACCCTGGGTCTGTACACTCTTCTCATCCTCCTCATGCTCTATCTCCATCTCATGTAGGCCCTGGTAGGTTACCCTGGGTCTGTACACTCTTCTCCTCCTCCTCGTGCTCTATCTCCATCTCATGTAGGCCCTGGTAGGTTACCCTGGGTCTGTACACTCTTCTCCTCCTTCTCGTGCTCTATCTCCATCTCATGTAGGCCCTGGTAGGTTACCCTGGGTGTGTACACTCTCCTCCTCCTCACTGTGGGTGTGTTGTCAGCATTGTCCTCCTCACCACGCTCAGTCTCTAGCACGTATTGATGAAGTAAAGCAGCAGCCTTTACCGTTTTTACTTTTGCCAGTTACAAATTCCCGTCTGTGTACACTGGTGGTGTAGAGTTTGTGGAAAAAAACAGTTGCATAGTTTATATTAGTGTGCTGGGCTGCTGCTTGTGTAATTGGCTGATTCTGATACATTCCACCTGCCAGCTAGCCAGCTATGCTAGTTCTCCTTGATTGCCTTCCTAGTGCTGTTTCCCCTTCACAATTCCTCCCTATCTAAGCCCCGAGGAGTGCTGCACATGCCCAGTGCTCATATGTAAACAGTGCTGCCATTTCCTCTTTTTTTTATTTTTCTTTTTTTTGTTTAAATCCTGGTGCTTGGCGTGCACACCTGTTTAGGCTATATACACAGTGCTCAGGCACATCTGGCATACCCCCTTCCTTAGCTGTGCTTAGCGAAGGGCAAACATGGGCCACAGAGCTCCAATGTGCTTACAGCAAGCATGACACACACCCTTATGAAGTCATTCAGCTCTTACACTTGACTGTTGTATTGCTGCACCTACACGGTTAGGTACAAGCTGACACTGACAAAATCTGTGATTCAGTATAACTCCCCTCATTTGCATACCCCAGTGTGTAAGTCCTTAGTTACCACATTTAGACAGACCCTTTCCCCTTGACAACCAGTGCTCCCTGGTATTGTTTACATTCTGCATGCCATTGACTATAATGGCAAAATACAGAATTAACTTAAAATTGCCTTTTCTTATTTTTTTTTTATTTTCGGCATGATCCCGTTTGCGCGCCGCTGCCCTAAGCTTAAACAGCCGAGATCGGTCACAAAAAAAGTTTAATTAAAAAAAAAATCAACTGTTTTTAATGCCAATGGCCTTATGTTTGGCCATTGGCATGTGTATTAAACATAATACATGCTTTTACACAAGCTGTCATGCCTCCATTTTGTCAGATGCAGAAATGTATTCAATTACTAGCTGAATACATTTCTGCACTGACACTGTTCTAGCATGGAGACCTGACAGCTTGGTGGATCGCAAAAATCACCTCATTTGCATGGTTTTCACCAGCAAATGAGGTGATTTGCATATTGGATGGTTTTCCGTGCTAGAACAGTGTAGGCCCGCTCGTGCACGTGAAAACGAAACTTTCCTGGATTGCTCGGTGGCTATTTTCCATGCAGGAGCTCCTACGCTGTTCCTGCATGGAAAATCTACCTTCGCGAATCCCGGGGTTTATTTAGTTAAGGTAGCCAGCTTCAATGGATAAAGTGGATATTGTTTTATGTAGTTTACTATCATTACCTCGAAAATAAAAAAAGTGTACTTATTAGCAAAGTGTTTCACCGAAAGTACACAATACCGAACGTCAATGACGACATTTTCGGCTTTTAACAGCAATCCCACCCTTCCCTTAACTCCCTAACTAGCTAAACAATAATCTCGTTTATGCGCCCCCCACACCCCCACTTACTTAATATTCCAACTCCGAGATCGCACTACAGTGAGGAAAGGGATGTATTTCCCTAACCGCACTGTACTGCGATCCCTTTACATGAGCTAACGTTATATTTGCAAATGCACAGTCCATTCACAAGCATGACGTTCACTTATGTAACCTGCGCACATATGAAATATTCAAACATTTGTTGTTCGAATACTTCATAGCTGTGCAATTGCATGGCGGAATTTTAATGGTAAACTGTTTTATGCAATTAATCTCAGGTGTGGGGGGAGTCATGCAGGAAAGAAACGTGCAAACTGAAAAATAAAGGTAAATAAGGCAGAATTAGTGCAAAGGTGATAAGAATGTGAAGTGGAGAGCATATAAGATATAGAGAGAGACAGTAAAAGTGGTCAGACTAACGTTAACATGCAACCTCTAAGTCGACTGAGAGCTGTACGATTCAGCAGTGAATGCACATAGGATATATTGCACAAAGCAAAATATGGCTGTTGTAAGACAATAATTCTACAGCTATGTTATTCAATATGAGCTAACAGTAACATGAACTACATTCACTTAGCCTTCTATAAAAGCAGTTGTAAAGTCCAGCCTCTAAGTCTTCTAAGCACAGTAGCATACAATAGGAATGGTTACAGATGCAGGCAGAACATGAATAAGTTTTGCAAGCTAACAGGCTGCCTGGCAGATATACAACAATTAAGCTTCACCTTCATAAAACAACATTAAAATAACAAGCGGTTTGTCAGTTAATACAATAGCTAGCTCTCAAAGCATATAGGAGTTCTGAACATCAGTTACAACTCAGAACCATGAAATGACTCGGCAGTTAGCAGTGATAACGAAATAAACCAGCAGTTATCAGTAATAAGACAGTAATGTTATTAAGTCTAGTATAAATGTTGCAGTGCACTACCTACTTGCTGTGTATGCACAACAAACAGAGAGGTCGGGAAGCCAAAGCAGCTACAGAATGGAAAATGAATGTGAGTTAGGTAGTTGAGAGATGGTTTAAAGATGGCACCCTAGAAGGGGACTGACTAAAGAAGATAATCAGGTGATGGGGCTGCGGTGAGAGCAGTAGACAGGATGAATGGAGTAGGGGGCAGCCAGAACAGGATTAACCAGGAGCTTATGGGTCCCTCCCTCACACGGACTTTTAAAACTCTATGCAAAATATTTCAAGTAAAATAACACTGCAATAAAAAGAACTAAACAACAAAGCAGAGTAAGTAATACAAACTACATAAACCAAAAATCAGAAATACTGAGCAGATGTTTCTCTTGTTCTAACATTTCCCAATACATTTTTGGGATGTATTTCATTTTACTTTTTATCACGGTGGTGGTGCTGCGGTAGTGTTGTCGCCTCCCAGTAAGATGCTGTCCGGTTCGATTCTCAGCTGGAGCGTCTTCTGCTTGGAGACATGCATGAATGGGCGTACCTTCGTTGAAGGTTGTGCATCAGGGCTGGTAACTCGGCACGTAAAAATCAACTACCAATCATTAGCGGTCCGGATTTCCGCTGTGGTGACCCCTAACCGGGAAAAGCCAAAAGACACAACAACAACATTGCATTTTACTTTTGTTGCTGAGAATTCCATATCATTGAGCCTGTAATACTAGCCTTTACTTATAAACCGAGAGAGAAATGTTTATGGTATTTAGCTTTTCATTTTATTATAAGACTGCAGATTCATTTTATGGAGATTTTAAATTTAACAAATGTGTAAACATTTTTATTATACTTTGGTAGGTTGTCTGTTTTTAACTATGTACTTAGGTAGGGTTGTACAACAGTACATAAGTAGCACTGATGCATCAAAACAAGAGGCTCTGCGGTTCGATTCTCAGCTAGGATGTATTGTCTGCATGACCTTACTGTGTTCGTATGGGTTTTCTCTGGGAACTCTATTTTATTCAAACATCCAAAAGACATAGAAAAGATGTACTGGTGAGTCTAAATTGCCAGCATGCATGTATGCTTGATAGGGAAGAAAGTAACGCACTTCCTTTTCCTTCTTGCTCAGTAAACTTTGTGAATCATGTTGGCACTTCATGCAATGTCTACACTAGTCAGTTATGATGGAGGGTTTTAGGTTACCAAGTACCCCTTTTAGAGCTGACCTGACCAAATCAGTTGAAAACTTCACAAAGAATGATAGGACTATTCACAGACACTTGGATCAGCAGCCATTTTATAAAGCTGCACTTGCCATTTAGTTTCAGAAAATGTTTGAATAGCACCCTGAATCCTGATGTTTATACTGCAAACATGTTAAAAACATTGTAATAGCAGAAGAAACATATGGACACTCCCATGTTATTAGAAAACAACAGTATCCTAAGCAATAGGAGAAATCTGCAATTCTTACACTTTCGTTCATTCAGATTACAGTGAAATGTACACCCACGTGCAGGTGCACATTTGCACACAAACTTCCGAGAACTTCCAATGTAAGTTCCTTCTTTTCCAGAGAAGATCAAACAAATTTTAATGGCTGTCAGGAATCACCATCTATGGAATGCATTAAAATAAATAAATAAATAATATCAACATTGCTTAGGACACCCTGTGCAATGGCCAAATTGCTAGATATGGTATGTGAAATAACAAAATTGTAGTAGTTCAGCTGTTATGGGAACAAATATTTACCTTCTGGCATTTGTGCTGCAAGAAATGAAACACGACTAATTTGTTGTGAGCTGACAGCGCTTAGTATGGTTGTGTCAGTACATGGACATGAATGACACAGACCAGATACCTTGTAAAATCTCTTCATGCCATTACGGTTTCACATATTGACTTACTGCTGCCACATAAAAAGTAGCTTGAAAGGCAGTAAACATGGATTTCTCAGCTTTTTTCTTTTCTTAACTATCTCTTGCAATTCTCTAAGTAAAGAGCATATCTATTACTGTAAGAAGCAGAAAGGGGAACAGCATTATGTCACTTGAGAAATGTTTTTGAGCTACCATTTAACTAAACTCGAGATACAAAAGTCTGCTTTTTTACTACAGTCTTATTTTTATCAAATTACACAATACATCTATATCTCTCTATATGTATATGTATATATGGAGTCACTTCAGAATATTGAAGGTTTAAAACTTCAAATTTCATATGGTCGAGACCATATGATCGAAGTTTCAAAACTTAGGAATTCTGAAATAAATACAAAAACAAAACAAAACCATGTTCCTTAACGTTTTTCCATGGGGGCAACCCCCCTGCACTCCCACACCCCCTGCTATTTAAATAGACCAACTCCGAGATCGCACGACAGTCAGGAAAAGGGAAAATCTCCTGTTCTGCGCTGTATGGAGATCTCCGTTCAGAACATTCGAAGTTTTAAAACTTCGATGATATGGTCTTGACCATATGAAATTCGAAGTTTTAAACCTTTGATATTCTGAAGGAAATACATATATATATATATATTTATTCTTGAGAATATGTTTTATTGATTCTGTTTATTTGCATATTTTTCAACTTGGCAGATTTGGTAACTCCAAGTGTATTGTTTTCCAGATGTAATTCAGGCTAAAGGCACAGAGTGGTTACAGAACATGATTATACTAAGAAACAAAATTTAGCTGGCCACAATATGTAATAATCAGTATTACAGATCCTTCAGCATTATAAATCGGTGGCATTGCAGAATACAAAGTCTTATGACTGGGTCTCCAATCATAATCAGCGTATTATGTGGCAGAATACAAGTCTTATGGCTGGGTCTCCAATCATAATCAGTGTATTATGTGGCAGAATACAAAGTCTTGTGACTGGGTCTCCAATCATAATCAGCGTATTATGTGGCAGAATACAAAGTCTTATGACTGGGTCTCCAATCATAATCAGCGTATTATGTGGCAGAATACAAAGTCTTATGACTGGGCCTCCAATCATAATCAGCGTATTATGTGGCAGAATACAAAGTCTTATGACTGGGTCTCCAATCATAATCAACGTATTATGTGGCAGAATACAGAGTCTTATGACTGGGTCTCCAATCATAATCAGCGTATTATGTGGCAGAATACAAAGTCTTATGACTGGGCCTCCAATCATAATCAGCGTATTATGTGGCAGAATACAAAGTCTTATGACTGGGCCTCCAATCATAATCAGCGTATTATGTGTTTGAGACATGGACGCCAAGAAATTCACCTTGAGATTTTCTGTAGCGCATGGAGCATTGTCTGCTTCATCTACAGTCAGTTACACAAACACAAAATAGTGTAGGATTCAGAAATGTTTGACTGGCTTTCAAAGTCTTTGAAAGCTGGTTAAACACTTTGGAGCCAACAGAGAGACAGCAGCAGAAACAAAGTGTCCTCTGAAAAACAAAGAGCTTTAAAAGCTGTTAGGCACTTTGTTCTGCTACAATTATAGGTTCATAAGTTCATAGATGTTCATAGATGTTTACTAGGCTAATGACCACAAAGGCCTTTTCATGCATCCTAAATTTCTTTTTTTTTTCAATAATAATTCTTTATTTTTCTTTTTATTCTAAATGTTAATACAATACTACAACCTATTTACAATATATACATGAATGCTTCCAACAGTTACATAGAGTCATTATACATAACTATACACTTCTAAATAGATATTACAGAGAGAAAAAAAAAGAATAAAAATCTAGTATCAGTATAATACTTATCTATAGACAACTCAATAGTTAGTCTGTACTTCCCGGAGAAAAGTGGAATGGAACCTTAAGCTAAGACAATGTTAAAGATTTGCTCCCATATTTTTGTATTATTTACACTTTTCTTATGATCACTAATTAATAATTTATGTGCCAAGATATGTTTTATCGCTACACTCTTGAAATTTTCCCATGAAGTCTGGGATGGGTTCAGCCAATTTGTAGCTATATATAGCTTCATTAACAAAAAGATATTTATGAGTATGATCCTTTGGGATCTATCCAAATTAGTTGGTGGAATATGCAGAATCATAAACTCCCAAGAAAGTGTAGACTGTTGATATCCCATTTTTTGTAGTTGGAATTTCAAAGAGTTCCAGAGTTTAAAAAAACATTTACAACTCCAGAACATGTGTAAAAGGTCAGCCGTTTGATCTATACAATATGGGCATTTGGGTGAGTTTTTTGAGTTAAATTTATGTAAAGTGAGACGCGTATAATATGCATTATTAAATATCATCAACTGAGTAAATAATAACTTTTGAAGGGACACTGATTTTAAGGTTAAGTTAATTGCTCTCACTATTTTACTATCCTCAATCGTTAACAATTTCTCCTTCCAGTATTTCGATAAAAGTATTTGGTTATTGTATTTCACCTCTTTCATCAAACTATATGACGCTGTTATATATTTACATTCCTGTGTTAAGGTTTGCCATAATTTTAGGCAAATGTTTAAATCTTCTTCTTTAATTTTAAAATTCCTATTACTCAAATAGCTTATTGATAAGTCCTTTAACTGTCTTATTATAATTAAATACGAGTTAGGGAGATCCATCTCTCTTAGTATGTTATGTATTGAGATTCCTAGAAAAGGATATAAATCAAATATGGTTAAATTACTTATAAGTGGGAATTTTTTAAGGTCTATCAACTGATTACCAATTTTCAAATTCGGATTTTTGTGAAATGGTTGAAAAATCATCATATATTGTAAAAGATTTAGTGAGTTAAACAGACTTTGTATTGATATTATATATATTTTAATATGCTCCATCAATACATACATTTTAAGGGTATCTTTGTTTAAAAAAGGTAATGCCTTACAATTAATACCCAGACCAGCAACATGTTTATGATTTAAAATCAACCACTTAGGAGCCCATTTCGAATTGATCTTATCAAAGTTAACTACTCTTAAAATTCTGTTAGCGTTTATTATTAAATAATATGTTTAAAAATTCGGTAGTTCCAACCCCCCCTATTTTTTGGAGTCATCAGTTTGTCATAAGATATCCTAACTTTTCTAGGTTCCCATACAAATCTAGCTAATTCTGTATGAAGTTGTTTGAAGAATTTCCTGGAAATTTGAACTTGAGTAGCTCTAAAGGTATATAGTATTCTGGGGAGTATGTTCATTTTAATAATTGAGGTCTTTGCCATTATTGGTAGTTTCAGATTATCCCATCTTTTTAAATCAGATACTATCTGTTCCCAAATTAACTTAACATTATTTACGTAAAGTCTCTATTATCTGTTGAAAAAACAACCCCTAAATATTTTATTTTTTCTTCGGATTTTACCTGCCCTACCAATGGTAAAAGCGAGAAGAGTGTAGGCGTCTTTAATGGGAATACCTTGGTTTTTTTTAAATTTATTTTGTAATTAGATATTTTTGCAAAGTCTTCCACAGCTTTTAATATTTTCTTAATATCTGAAACAGGTGTTGTGCAATAAATATTCAAATCGTCCGCAAAAGCAGCCATGGAAATCTTCGTACCATAAATTATTGGAGCATTATGATAAATATTTTGTTTGATATGTAGAAATAATGGTTCCAAATATAGATTGAATAATATAGGAGATAACGGACATCCTTGGCGGGTGCCATTCTTAATTTGAATTCTTTTTGAGAGATTCCTATTAATAACTAGATTTGTATAAGGATTATTATATAGTTTTTTTAAAGTTAAAATGAATTCTTGCGGTATATTAAAACATGCTAAAGTATCAAACAAACATTCTAAGTTCACTCTATCAAAAGCTTTTTGTGCGTCAATTATGAGTGCATAAGCATTACAGTTCCTGTGAGTGGCATAAGAAATCAGTGTATGAAGTGATAACGTATTATCTGTAGTTTGTCTGCCATTTATAAAACCGGCTTGTTCATCTGATATTATCAGGTTAGTTACCTTCTTCAATCTATTAGCCAAAATCGATGTCATAATTTTCATATCTATATTCAAAAGTGAAATAGGTCTATAATTATCCGGGTTATGTAAATCAGTATTCTCTTTTGGTATAAGAATAGTTTTCGAAGCATTAAAGTGCAGGTCAGTGATTTTATTGTTAGTTATATAGTTAAATACCTGTGGAAGTATTTTTCCCAATATTCCACTAAAAGTTTTATAGAATTCTGTGGTCAATCCATCTGGTCCCGGAGCTTTATATGGCTTCAACTTTTTAATTGCATCAGTTATCTCCTCTGAAGAAATTGGTTTAATTAAGTTCATATGAAGCTCATCACCAATCTTCAGAAAGATAATTTTCTGCAGAAAATCATTATTACTCTTATTTATATTTACTTCCTGTTGTTCACCATATACTTGTGAAAATATTAGTTCAAATACCCTCATGATATCTTCAGTATTGGTATATGTTTTATTATTAAAGTGTATTTCAGAGATTTGAGAAGGTATTTTCAATTGATTAATAATACGTGCTAGTGCTTTTGAGGGGGTCTGTATGTGATTGGCGTATTTTACCAGCATTTTCTGCTTATAAAATGATAATTTACTGTTTTGTAGTAAAAAAAGGTCCTTCTGACATTTTAATAACTCCGTTTCAGTTTGTTTACTATAATTCCCAATTAGATCCTGATCCAGTAATTTAATTTTAGTTTCCAATTCTTGTATGTCTCTCACTTGTAATTTCTTATAGTAAGTAGCCTTTTGGAGAAACATTCCTCTAATTTGTGCTTTGGTAGTTGCCCATTCTATGTCAGACGGATGACGGTGTTCCGAAAGATTAGCTAGTAATTGATTAAAGAACTCCTGAGCTTCTTTTATTACCTCTTCTTTATGCAATAGATATGGATTTAATTTCCAATTATAATCTCTAAAGCGTATCTTGTGACTAGTGTCCTTATTAAAAGTTAATGTGATCCTAGAATGATCCGACAAATGTCGAACTTGTATGTATATATAAGGATCAAAAAACATTAGTGCGTCTGAAATTAGAAAAAAGTCGATCCTGGGCCACATTTTATGACAGCTTGAATAAAATGTAAAGTTATTAACGTTCATGTGATTCTCATTATATTTAAATGGATCATATAATTTAAAATCTGTTTTAAATTCCTGTAATGCTATCACTGCTTGGTTATTAAAGGACCTATGAGAGCTTGATTTATCTAATTTAGGGTCTTGGTATGTATTCCAGTCACCTCCTATTATTATATAGTAATTATTATATTGATTCAGGATAAAATAAAGTGATGTTATGAAAATTTGTTGATTGGTACATGGGGCATATATGTTAAGAAGTATCACTGGTTTATCGTAAAGTTTGGATACGAGAATCACATAACAGCATCCTAAATTTCTGACAAGTTCTCATACCCTTGACAAGTCTAGCAGGTTAAAGTTCTAATAGGTTTTAAAATCTGTTTTACCTTGTGTTGTTCATCTTTGCCACTGACAATGTCTGCCTTTTGTTAAGCACCCTTATGAGCTGTTACAATAAGATCGTATGCTAACAAAGGGCTTAATGTTAAATCCAAAAGGGGACAAACCAACTTGTTAAAAATGAACAACACAGGCTCCGATGTTACTTGAACCACTCCCTATAAATTTATTGTAAAGCGCTTTTCGTCAGCCACTGTTGGAAGACTTCATCAGACAAACATATAAGGTGCACACCTTTTAAAACCAAAAGGGCACCAAAACTAACAATCAATCAAATCATCACTCTAATTAAATGATTAAATAATTAGTTAAGTAACCCATTAACAAACTTAACACTTAAAATAAAACACCCTTCCTGTTATAGCAACATTCTTTCTTTAAAAAAGGGTGAAAAAGTACACATGAGAAAATGTATGAAAATGTAAAAATATGAAAAAATATGAATACATTATATAAAAAAAATTATATAAAAAATAATGTATGTGTGAAACATGAACCGGACAACTATCACAACCTAGAAGGCTATCGATGTCAAGTCAGAACCAATAAATGAAAAAAAATGTGTTCTAAATGTAAAAAATTCCTAAAATTCATGCAATAAAAACACAGTAGAAAATACAGTAAAAACCTAGCTTATACAAGTAACTAAAAGATTGACAAGTTACCTAAGTAAACTTCTCAACTTTAAAATACAAGCCAAAGAAGTGACTTCATTTACAACTTGAGAAAAAGTATTTTGAAGAGTGTAAAAAACAAGGAGTAGTACCGAAGGGTCTATGGTCCTGGCAGTACCCTTCGGGTTTAGAGGCAGGGACTGAGTTTTACAATGAGCTGATAGTTCTTTTTAACAAGCATGGTACTGAATTAATGGATATGATGTGTAAACATTATTCCATTACCATAGAAACTTTAACTAGAGAAATTACAGAGTTGAGCCTTGTTATTAAGACACATTCTGATTTTATAAGATACCGTTATGAATACAAAAGGGTGTTTTTTTCGATTGAACAACAATTAAGAACACGGAGGTGAAACTAAAGAAGTTAAGGAGGGACATCAGTGACTATAAGAACGGGGTTGCTTACCCGAAGCCACCACCTTCTCAGGGTAAGAACATTTTTGGTCATCCGATTGCACAACGTGTTAACCATGATAACATGGACAATGTTACCAGTGCTGAGCTGCCCATAGGGGTGGGACCAGGGGTCAACGACCTTGATTTTTTTGAAGAGAATTGGAGCAACAATATTGCAGAGAACCACCTGGTCAGTAATATGGTCAGTAACAGCCACTTTAAGGGCAATGAAATGAATGATTCTTTTTCCAACAGAGGCCAAAACCACGGAGATACAAACATGAGGGCAGGAAGGAGAATCACAAATCCAGCAGGTAACTAGTGAACCTGTCATTTTGCTGAATCAAAATGGTGACTTTAAGGTGTATAATTCTTCTAGTTTCACATTTGACCAAGACCTTTGTGAACTTTTTAGCAAGGGGTTGACTTTCATACCCGCAGACCATTTTAACTTGGCCAGGGTCCTGATAGACTTGAAACTCTCCATCCGGAAATTGAACTTGGCCTTAATATTCGGTGATAAAAGTTTTGAGGATGACCCTTTAATAGTGGCTAGTACCTATAATCCACCTGTATGTCCTTCCTTGTCCTTGTTCGAACATATGTGCGAGTTTGACTTAAGAAACTTACCCAAGGGTATCAAGAAAAATGATATTGTGAATATAACCAAAAGGGAGGCTGAAGCCCTCAGTTCAGTCAAAACATTACCAGTCCGGTTTTTGAAACCGGACAAAGGTGGAGGACTGGTGATCATGAACAACGATGACTATGAGATTAAAATGTTGGGTGTGTTGGACAGTGAAATTTATGTTAAATCTAGTTTCAACGAAATGAACATCGCATATAATAGAGTTTTTTTCCTATTTTAGGGATTTGTTGATTGAAGGCTTGGTCAGTGTTGATGTTTACAATTATTTACTGATTTTGAAACCGAGAACACCGAATTTATTCGGATTACCTAAACTACACAAAAATGTTAATGATCCCCCCTTGAGAGCCTTAGTGAGTGCGAGGTCGTCTGTTACATATGCATGTTCTAAATATGTGGACCACTTATTAAAAAAGTATGTGGTCAGAGAAGATCAGATTTGTAAAGATTCCTGGGCTTTTTTGAAAAGCTTGGAGAATTTTGTATTTCACGACATTTTCTTCGTAACAATAGACGTCATTGATCTATATTTTTCTATCCCACATGAGGTGGGATTGGAATATATCACTAAGAAACTGTTATTTTATAAGGCTGAAAGTAATGCGATACGTTTTATTCAGGAGTTACTAGATGTTATTTTGAACAACAACAAATGTGTTAGTTTTAATGGTAACATTTATAAACAAGTGGTGGGTGTAGCTATGGGTTCCCCATGTGGGGCGAGTTATGCTAATTTAGTTTTAGCACAATGGGAATGTGAACATATATTTAAGAAGAACATTTATGAGAAGGTAAAACTTTACAATAGGTTTCTGGATGATATTTTATCATGTTTGAAGGGAGTGCAGATGACGCACGGTTATTTGTGGAGACTTTAAACAACAGTACCCCTTTTTTGAAATTTACTTACACCTACAAAGAGGATACCATTAATTATTTAGATGTAGAACTGAAGAGAGACCCTATATGTAAAGGTTATTTGGCTAAACTATACAGAAAGCCTACGTACTCGAACACACTGTTACATTTTTCCAATTGTCACCCGTTCCACAAGAAAAGGTCTGTCCTAAAAGGACAGTTAGTAAGAGCTGCTCAGATGACAACTGAGGATTCTACCTTTGAGGATGAATGTATTTTGTTGAAACACATGCTCATGAGTCGTGGTTACCCAGAGAAGATGGTGGATGAATTAGTGGGAGAAGTTCGTCATAAAAGATTGGTTGGTTCATTCAGTCCCATCCTTACTAAGAGGGGACAGGGCGTTGAGTTGGTCATGGGAGAAAGGTCGGACAGTTTGGTCCCTACGGCTAGTGCTCCACCATCGGAGGAGGGTTTAACGGTCAAAGACCCAGTGTGTTTTAAAAGGAGTTTCATTACACCCTTTTGTTTGGAGGCAAATCTCATCAGTAACATTTTTAGAAGGAATTGGTATTTGCTGACATTTGAGAGAGACCTAGTGGAAAAATTAGGTGACAATCCAGTTATAATTTTTAGGAAGGGTAGGAATTTGAAGAGTATAGTAGAAAACAATACCTTGAAACCTATTAGGACTATAGGAACATACAAATGTGAAGCATGTAATTATTGTAGATTTATTTCTACAGGGTCAAATTATACAGTAAACCATCATGTATATAAAGCCAGAGGTAGATACAATTGAAACTCTAAATCTGTGGTTTACTTGGCTTCCTGTCAAATGTGTCCAACATTTTATGTTGGAAAGACTGACAGGAAGGTAAAGGAAAGGATTTATGAACACACGTACCACATTAAGAAGTAAAGTACTACTAATGCTCTAGCGAGACGTTGTAATGAACACCCCTCTCATTCCTTTTTATTTAAAGTTATAGACCAGGTAGTAGTAGATGGAAAAGGTGGACCTTATCAGCTAATATTAGAAAAACATGAATTGGTTTGGCAACTTAGGTTGAATTCCTACACACTACCTGGTTTAAATTAAATCACTTCTTTGGCTTGTATTTTAAAGTTGAGAAGTTTACTTAGGTAACTTGTCAATCTTTTAGTTACTTGTTTAAGCTAGGTTTTTACTGTATTTTCTACTGTGTTTTTATTGCATGAATTTTAGGAATTCTTTACATTTAAAACACATTTTTTTTGTTTTTTGGTTCTGACTTGACATCGATAGACTTCTAGTTTGTGATAGTTGTCCGGTTTATGTTTATGTTATGTTTTTTTATATAATTTTTTTTATATAATGTATTCATATTTTTCATATTTTTACATTTTCATACATTTTCTCATGTGTACTTTTTCACCCTTTTTTAAAGAAAGAATGTTGCTGTAACAGGAAGGGTGTTTTATTTTAAGTGTTAAGTTTGTTAATGGGTTACTTAACTAATTATTTAATCATTTAATTATAGTGATGATTTGATTGTTAGTTTTGGTGCCCTTTTGGTTTTAAAAGGTGTGCACTGATTTACATGTTTGTCTGATGAAGTCTTCCAATAGTGGTTGATGAAAAGCGCTTTACAATAAATTTATAGGGAGTGGTTCAAGTAATATCGGAGACAAAGGGCTTAATGTGTTTAATCATTCCCAGATACTGAGCTATGGCTCTCTAACCATTAACTCATACTCTACCTCAGTAAAACAAAACTCATGATCTTCCAACCCACAAGCCCCCCCCCCCCCAGCACCATCTACATCACAGCTAGGAGTAATACTAAAATTAATGCCGATTCACAAACAAAACTACTAGGAGTAATAATAGATGATAACCTAAAATTTGACCTGCGTATATCACAAACAATTAAGAAAGTTAACAAAAAATGGGTACTTTTTACAGAAATAAAAAGTATCTAACTTACATTTCTAGGGTTGCCATTGCTAGAACCCATATTCTATCAACACTTCTGTATGCTTTCCCAATTCTCACCAACCTCAAAAAGGCAGATTTAATTAAACTTGAAACATGCTACAATAAAACTGCTAAAATTTCAACCAACTGCCCATATCATACCCACCACGCTCACCCCTTTAAAAAAACTCTCTTGGTTAGAACCCCCACAACTTCTATCCTATAACCCATTAACCTTAGCACACAAAATAGTATATCAAACTGAAAAAAACTCCACCCTTCTAAATATTCTCCAGCCCCGTACCACAAATCAAAGTCTTCGGTCGACAAATAAATCTCTCCTACAAGTGTTCAAATCCACTAATACGGCAGGGGACTCACTATTTTACCATTGTGTAGCAAAAAGGTGGAATTCACTAGCTCACAGCTTCAGAACCAACACAAATACCAACCAATTCAAAAAGATTCTTAATTATCTTAATGACACCTGGCTTTGGTCCTGTACTGCTCCAGGCTAACTAGTTTTAATAGTTTCTGGTCATAATTTTTCTTCTTCCCTGATGTCATGTTTTACTGTATTTTATTGATATAAACTAATCTGCACTATTGTATTGAAACTGTCTGCCTTACATGGTCTGTTAAATCACTTTTGTTACTGTCACATTGTTTGTAAAGCTTTTTTAGCTAGTTTCACTGTGTAAAAGGTATTAACTGGAAATTTTCTCCATTTGTTAAGCATCTGTTTTTTTTTTTGTTCTGATTGTATGCCAAGGAGTGTATCATATAACTGATTTGTTTGCAGTTAAAAACATTATCTAGAGTCTCCTTGCTCCTTTATCTGTTTAAAACTTTCATTTAGTGTCTCACTGCTGTTTTTTCTGCTGTGATAAACATTTCTGTAGTGTTTTCTGCCTAAAATAGTGTAGCTAGTAGCTGTAGCATAGTTTCCCACCCTCCCTCCTTATTGGTGTCTTTTTCTTATACTTGGCGGCTTTGCATTTGCCCGCCCCTACTGTAAATTTGATCTGAGACACTCCTCCCAGTCAACTGTCATTAGCTCATCCTACTTAATACAGAGAGAACATTTGAGAAGGCCAAC
This sequence comes from Protopterus annectens, assembly GCF_019279795.1. NCBI lineage: Eukaryota > Metazoa > Chordata > Ceratodontiformes > Protopteridae > Protopterus > Protopterus annectens. Next base: position 456,079,103 of record NC_056740.1, read on the forward strand.
CCCCTTAGTTTCTTAACCTTGAATTATCTCCTTTCTCCCTTTCCACTTTACTAAAAAAAAAAAAAAAAAAAAACCTTTATTCAGCTGCTTTTACTGAATTAGTGGTGGTGCTGCGGTAGCATTGTTGCCTCACAATACGATGCTGTCCGGTTCAATTCTCAGCTAGAGCGTCTTCTGCGTGGAGACATGCGTGAATGGGCGTACCTTCGTTGAAGGTTGTGCGTCAGGGCTGGTAACTCGGTATGTAAAAATCAACTACCAATCATTAGTGGACCGGAGTTCCGCTGTGGCGACCCCTAACCGGGAAAAGCCGAAAGACACAAACATGTTTCTTCCTCCTACTATATTACTTCATCTTGTCTTTTCTGCTACTTGTTCTCTAAAGTGTTCAATTGCATCTTCTCTGCTGCATTTATTACTGCTTGTTTTTAGCTTGTTTAAATTTTAAGTGCTATTGTAAGCCTCTTAGTTTTGGTTTAAGCACTTGGGCTTTGGGCTTACAACCCCTTAGCTCTCTCTGAACTCTCTCCCTTAGATTCTGACAAATATGGATGGACAATTTCCTATGGTTTCTCCTGCCAGCCTGGTTGATATGGACATCCTAAGACAATGTAGCAACTCCTTCATGTACAAGGACAACCATCTACTACTACCACCTAGGAACACAATTTGTGAGAGATGCAATTACATAAAGAAGCTAGAGTCTATGGTCTTTCCATCACAAGCCAGTATATCTGGCACTGAGAAGGTTGTCAACACAATCACTACACCTAAAACACCACCCACAGCTACACAACACATACCCACACATGCAGAGGTTTTCAACAAAAACAAACCCAAACAAAGGAGACCTCAGAGGCAAAAACACATGAGAACTCCACAACCCTCCATACCACATACCATGCATAGTCTACACACCAGTGTCTTGCAACCACTAAGGCCTAACCATAAACCTAACATATTAGTCATAGGAGACTCCATTGTGAGACACACAGATGTGCCTCTCACCAGGCTGGATAAGGAGAAAGTCACAGTTAGTTGCTTGTCAGGTGCCAGAATACGCCACATCACACACACGCACTCAAGTCTCTCAACAACAGGTACTGTTATGACTCTGTCATAGTCCATGTTGGGGTGAATGACTTGAGACATACCTCACTGGACTATATGAAGAGAGACATGATTGAGCTCACTGAATGTGTGCCAGGCAGGTGATGGAGCTCACTGAGTATGTGTCCCAGGCAGGTGATGGAGCTCACTGAGTATGTGTCCCAGGCAGGTGATGGAGCTCACTGAGTGTGTGTCCCAGGCAGGTGATGGAGCTCACTGAGTATGTGTCCCAGGCAGGTGATGGAGCTCACTGAGTGTGTGTCCCAGGCAGGTGATGGAGCTCACTGAGTGTGTGTCCCAGGCAGGTGATGGAGCTCACTGAGTATGTGTCCCAGGCAGGTGATAGAGCTCACTGAGTGTGTGTCCCAGGCAGGTATGTCCCTAGCCTTAAGCAGCATCAACCATCACCCAGAATGATGCCTCAATACAAACAGAAAATGATTGACTTTAACAATTAGTTTCTGGTGTCATTCCAGGGGGATCCAGTACCTGATAGCCTGGAAAGATATGATCGACAGACCGCGATGCTTACTATTGGATGGCCTGCATCTCTCTCACTTGGACTTCAGGCTGCTGGCAAAGTTCCTTGCCTCCCCCATAGTGCCTTTATTAGGAAAAGTCATGAGGTTGATACTACCAACATACAAATTTCAACAAAATGCAAATTAAAGGTCATGCTGCTAAATGCTAGGAGTCTAAACATGAAACTGAGCTCATTGCAAGCATTCTTAACCCTGAAAGATGCTGACATTTGTGCAGTCACAGGAACCTGGTTCAAAGCTGAAGAGAGCACCCCAGCCTTACCTGGTTAGTCATCCTATTATAAATTCAGACCCCAAAATGCGGGCTGCAAAGCCAAAGGAAGTGGAGTTTCAATATATATTAAAGACACACACACCTCCAGGCTGGTCAAACAGTAGGAAACACAGGAGACACTCCAGGCGCAGTTAACAGTTGACAAGACCCCTATTCAAATTATAGCTAGCTACAGAACCCCACATTTGACTCAAGATGCCCACTCCACCTATCTGAACCTTTTCAAATCTATCAATATTCAGCCCTTTACCCTGATCCTGGGTGACTTGAATTACCTAACCATAGATTGGAAAAACTATTCATGCCAGAACACAAATGCCCATAGATTCCTCGATTTTATCAGTGCAAATGCCTTGGAACTGCTAGTCGATACCCCCACAAGAGGTGATAATATATTGGACTTGGTATTAACCACCATGAGTAACCACTGTAGCACCCCTATGGTATCATCCTCCCTGGTATATTCCGAACATAAAGCGCTCACTTTAGAGGTCACTATCTCCCCTGACCCCCCCCTCTCGCTAGGGTCAAACAAAAAAACTTCTCCAAAACTTATTACAATCTACTGAGGGATGGTATAAACAGCTTCACATCCCCCTCCCCCACTGTAGTATCTGGCACCAGTGTCCAAATCTACACCAAAGTACTATAGGAGCATTTATATAGATGCATGGAATCAGGAATACCTGACAGGACAAAATCATCCTCCGCAAGGAAGAGTAACTGGTGAACGTCTGCAATAAATAAACTATATAACAAAAGGAAACAAATTGCTCTCCAGGACCAAGAAGGAGCAGGTGCATAATTGGAAGCAATCTCTCCTTAGCCTGAACAAGCAAATAAAAGCACTAGTGAAATCCTCTAAAGCCAACTTCAAGTCCAAAGTGGCCACATCTGCTAAAGACAATCATAAGGCCTTCTTCACATATGTCCACAGTCTCAAAGGAAGCACCCAAATCTGTTCAGAACTGGTGGTCAAGGACACCACATACACAAATGCTGTAGATATAGCCAATCTACTGGCTGACAGATTCAGTAAAAACTTCTCCCCTCTGTCCCCCATCAGTAAATCAGGACATCCCCAGTACCTGCCCCCCTACCCCTTATCTCTAGGGAACATGTCATATAGCCCTCTCAAAGACAAAAAATACAGCCTCCATGGGACTCGATAACATCCCAGGCTGCATCATACATGAACTCAGGCATGAACTTGCAGCACCATTAGGCACCCTATTTAACCAAAGCCTGAGTACCAGTTTTGTCTCAGCTGAGTGGAGGACAGCCACAGTCATCCCTTTACACAAAGGTGGAGCATCACTGATCCAGAAAATTATACACCCATCGGTCTAACTAGCCTGATCTGCAAGGTCATGGAATGGATTATCATGGACCTCATTAACAAGGACATTGGCAACCTCCAAACACTCAACCCCACACAGTTTGGCTTTGTCAAGAGGAGGTCATGTCTGTTAAATCTGGTCAACTTCTTTGAGACAGTCACCAAAGACATAGACGAGGGGAGCATGGTGTACACTGCCTACTTGATGAGTGGATGGGAAATAGGAAATACACCCCGGGGATCACTTCTGTGTCTCTGCACGACAGTGGCACAGGAAAATAACTTTCTTGGGTGGCATAAGCTAGGGAACATTTTTGCCTAGGCTTATGTAGGCCCTTGGGCTGATAGCCTAGTACCTACCTATGAATCTATACTTTGACCTGGCCAAAGCCTTTGACACTATTCCCCACTCAAGCATAGTAGATAAATTCTCTCAACTAGGCATCAATCCATATGTTACCAGATGGGTAGCAAACTGGCTCACTGATAGAACCCACCAAATCAAAATAGAGGAAGCCACCTCAAGCAGTAGACCTGTAACGAGTGGTGTACCCCAGGGATCGGTCTTGTGGCCTCTGTTATTCAGAATATATTTCTCTGAGGTGCAGGTCAAAAGTTTGCAGATGACTGCAAGCTGGGCACAGTCATCAATTTCCCAAGTGGTGTGGACATCCTCCAAGAGGGTCTCACCCAAACAAATGACTGGTGCCAGAAACATGGCCTCAAGCTGAATGCCAAAAAATGCATCATCATCCCCTTTGGGGAGAGTGATGTCCCCACATATTATCACATTAATAATGTCCTTAGTACACAATCAGTAGTGAGGGATTTGGGGACCCAGGTTCATAGCAACCTGGTTTTTGAGCACCATGTTGCTTCCATTATACGGAAAGCTTTTTACATGGCCATCCTCATAAGTAAGGCTATCTCATATAGGGACAAAGAGGTCATAACATCCCTGTATTCTTCCCTTATTTTGCCAATTATTGACTACAACGCCCCCTTCAGCATGTACCTCGCAAAGCACATGCAGCAGCTGGATAGACCACAGAAGTTCCTCACCAGGACAATCCAGGGCCTCAAACATCTGCCCTACACATATAGGCTAAAAGCATTGTCCCTCTACTCAGTTTCATACAGACTCCTCAGAGGTGACCTCTGTCTACCATACAAGCAATTTCAGACCCCACCTTGATGGGACTGCTGTATATCTGCAAGTCAAGCTCCACTTGAGCAACCTGTATGCGTAACCTCAACCTAGTCTGTGATACAATAGGACTTGTTGGCAGGACAGATTTGTATCCCAGTGACTCCCCCATCTGTGGAATAGACTCTGTCTCCACATCAAGCAGAGTGCCTAATTATCCCTTTTTAAGTGCAACCTGGATAACTGGATGGGAAACAGAAAAGTCACCCCTGGGATTCCGCCTGTGTCCCTGCTGGACAGGGACTTTGGGTGCTGGCTTGTCTAAACCTGGGCTAAACTCTTGGCTAGGCTTATAAGGGCCTCAGGGGCAATAGCCTAGTAACCTCTTATGATCCTATGATCCTATAACCTGTGCTCTCTCTCATGTCTAGATAATCGCTAACCTCATCCTTTTCTATCCAGTTTCCCCCTACATACCTCTCCTCAGCTTACTTTGAGAAACTACATTGTCTACACTACAATAAGGAATTACATCAGATGATTGTATAATACAAATGTCAGCTATAATAACATAGAATGTAATTTCTGATGTACTGTATGCCTTGTATATTTTTTGTATAATTTCTTGTATAAGTTTTGAATAATCTCTATATATGAAGCTTTTCTCCCTGGGTCTCCACTGAAAAGGGGTCTTATCCCAGTTGGACTTTCCCGATAAACAAATGCAAAACAAGTAAATAAGTGAATCTTTTTTCCTGACATTGGAACATAATGTCTGCACTCCAAGCACTACATTTTCGGGAGCACTGTGCCTCCGTCAATAATACATGTTTTTTATGTGCCTCTTTGGTCTTGGTTCATGCCGTAAGGAAATTATGTTTGCATTAAGACTGGCATGATGCTGGGTCACTAAAAGAGTCTGAATGAATGTCCCTTCCATGAAGATCTATTAACACAAAGTGTTATGAACTCTTAATAAATCAATGGGCTCAATTAAATGTGAACAAATAGATTTTGGATATTTTATAATTACTTACTAATTACTGTTCACACAAGTCATAAATGTAGTGACCTTTATCAATGAAATGCATACCACACTCCCATACCCTGCTGTGAAGGTATGAAATATATATATATATATATATATATATATATATATATATATATATATATATATATATATATTTTCTTTCAGGGCAACTTTGCTTCTTAATTTCTTATCATGCTAAAGTTTGTAATTTCAAGATGTCAGAGGATATGTGCATTTATTCTCGACCACAGCCAGTTTCTTATACTAATAATGCGACTCACTATATATGCATAATATGAAGAACTTAATGTTTATTAATAAAGTAATATGAAATTGCCTTTTTAGGATAACAGTTTTAAATTAATGAAGTATTCTGAGGAAATGACAGATGTGCATATTTGCAGTTAGAAGTTAATAACATTACATAACCTGACATTTACACAAAAGTAAATGTTAAGAGGTCAAAATGTAAAGTTATTCAGATTAATTGCCTTTGTTTTAATGTCATCAAAGCATGTATTAATGTTAATATGGTGTCATATGGTCATATACTACTTTTCCCAGCTAAATATTTTTATAAAGTAGGCATAAAAAAATGCTGCAGAAACTTGTTAGTTTGCAAATCTAGTTTTATCACTGAAAAAATCATATCTGCACTTCTGCCATTTTACAGAACACCAACACCTTGTATGAAACATTTATGTATGTCTTGAAAGTGATACAATAAAGGCTCTTTACTATTCAGAAATGAGCATGCTGATTTGACAGCCAAAACAGCGTACCCGTTGTAAATCGGGCATATGCTAATAGAAAAAGGCCAGATGCTAAAGTGTCATTGAGCGGGCAGGCTTTCTATTGGTATATGCTGAGGGACAGAGCAAAACATAAGAAGAATCAGGTTATGTTTTGTAAAAGTAAACAAACAGAAACCTGTCTGACTTTCCCTTGCACTGCACTGATGTACTGTGCTAGCGTGGGAACGTAAGTCCCATATACATGCACAGTACATCATTATAGGGAAGAGAACACAGAAGAAGACTGAAGTAACCTTATACAAATACATCATTTAAGAAAGGTGAGCAAGTTCTTTCGTTATTAATATTATTGTATAATAGCAATAATCCATTCCTGTTTGTGGATATATCAGGATTTATCCATGGCTGGCTTTGTTTAGTCACTCAGGTTCACCCTTGTGATCAAAGCACACCAACCATGGGTAAATCCTGATATACCCACTCAAAGTCATGGATTATTGCTTAATTATACAATACATTGAAACAGACGTATTAGACAAATGGAATGGACATAAAGAATAAGTAATCCAGAAAAGCAACGGAGGAAAAGGAATGAAAAAAAACTTATACAAAGTAAAAAAATAGGAATATAAGAAGCCGGGAAGAAATACACAATGGAGGTGAAAACAGCTGCAAGGTACGGCAAAGAGAAAATGATCAGATTATCAGAAGCAGCGAAGGAGCGTGTAACATGTATGTTTGTCCGAATGTCAGAACACAGCACAGGCACTAGGGCTGACCTTATGGTTTCTGTTAGGTGTTTGTTAAGACTACCTTTCTAGAAAGAATGCATACCTCATGGTACATAGCTGCATGCATCTAACCCCTAACATACTTACAGCTATATGCCCATATGTTTCATCCTCAGAGTACAAAGGACTATTTCAGATAAAATCATTTTAGCTAGCATATCTAGCAGACCGTCTCTCTCGTGCTCTCCCTGTGGGAAGAATAAAGATGCTTTGTTGAAGTTTCAAGTAATTTATTCAGTTAATTGTTCATCTACCTACTTAACTGAACTGAACAAATTACTTGAAACTTCAACAAAGCATCTTTATTCCTCCCACAGGCAGGGTATCAGAAACAGATTATCTTAGATCTGCTAGCTCAAGTGATTTTTTGAACAATCCTTTATACTGTTTCTTGTTAGTCCTGCCACCCTATGGGTCATAAGTGGGACACCAGATCTGCCTCGAGCTTTCTGAATTACCCTTGTTATGTCCTCTTCTCACTAGTTATAAAATATGTATTTACTGATACACATTCTATAAGGTAGTATATATTATGTTACATTTATCATCTTAAATTAACCACAGATGTTAGCGAAGTGTGTCTTAGGGTTTTACACCAGATAAGAGATTTGGATCGCATCACTTAATATTTCAGTAAATACAACTTTTAAGCTTTTGATTTTATGATTAGCTCTCAAGTTAACTCAATATTTATGCTTTTTTTTGGTTTTGTCAGTGGCCTTCCAGATCTAGACTATTTTATTAGGGTATTCTCTCTTCTTTTAGGGAAAACTCTTGTAATACAAGTTTGCTCCCAGATACAGGTTCAGTATTTTTCCCTTTAAAATGCTCGACTATTATAGTTTTCACAGTCACTGTTTTCTTTTGAAAGTACAAGAAATTATATTCTGCTTGCTGTTCGTCTCTGGACCACATTTTTTATCTACAAATGTTTGTAATTTGTCCTGTAGAGCTTTCTATCTTCCTCACATATAACACAATGTATTGATTCTGCTGCTTTACCAACTATTTCAGCATTGAGCTGCAAAATCTTACGTGGATTATGTTTTGTTACTCTGTCTCCAGCTTGTATATCTGGTGGTCTTTTACATTTTCTATTGTAGTATTTAAATCACAGATGATTTCTTTCCAGCATTTCCTTTACTTTGGCTTGATTGTCAGATACCAATAATATAACTAAAGAAGGTAACTGGCTTTTCAAAGTTCTGGCTATTAACAATTGAGCACGTAAGATAATGAGTCCCTGCAAATGAATAATCTGATATTCCAAGACTATGAGATGACATACCTTGCAACTGTTACTACAGATCTTTCTCATGAGATTCTTCATTTTTTGAATAGTTCTTGACATTTGCCACTGATTATCAAACTGAATAAATTTGTCATGATTTGCTTGAACTCCAGTCAGGTAGAAATCGTCTGAATTCCCTACTTTTGTCTCACACATCAACTTAAACAGCATGTCTTAAAACAACATTGAACATTTCCGAGTTTAACCATAAATGTTCATAGCTACCCTATCATTTATTAACTGGAACTTCCTAAAAATCCCTTCCTTAGATGATGCTGTTAATGAATTCATTACAACTTTCCTGAATATCCTAAATAACCATGCCTTTTGTGGAAGGAAGGGGCTAAAAACAAATAATGCAGTTTGGTTATCCAAAAAGAGTAGAATGCTAATGCAGGTTAGCGAAAAAGCATGGATAGAATGGCAAAAATATAAAGCACCTCAGTATCGTGACAACTTCAGAATGCTTCACAATCGTACTAAAAAGCAAGTAAATGAGGACAAAAAACTACACCATCATTTATTTTATTTATTTAAGTTTGATGACAGGGGAAGTCCACTGGGCCAAGAAGAGCCGTTTTAAGTGGATGTCCAGGGAGAATAGCTCTAATACATTTTAGAATAATAGTAAACACAATCCTAAAAATTTCTGGACATCCATTAAAGAAATCTTGCATCCTGGCCAAAAATTCAACCCTAACTCCTGTCCCTATAATTCACCACTGGAAACCACACTACAATTCAACTCTTATTTAATAGATAGTATAGTATCTCCACCGACATCTTATCCCAGCCCTGCCCAACAGCCACATATCATCACATTCACTTTCACCTTCACACCCATGCCCACATCCTACATACAACTACTGTTTAACAAACTCAAACCATGCTCTACTTTAGCTGATGACCTTCCAATTGCATACCTTAAAGTAGCAGCCAATAGCATTGCCTGTCCTGAGTTAATCCTTATAAATAGGTCAGTCAAGAAACCCCACATGCCCACTCTCTGGAAAAAGTCACACATTATCTCCCTGCACAAGGGAAGAAATTCAACAGACAGTACTAACTTTAAACCTATAGCAATCATATCCTCTCTCTCTCCAAAATACTTGAAAAATGTAATCAAAAACAATTGCTAAACTATGTCCTGCAAGAAGAACTCATATGCCCTACACAAGATGGATTCCATCCTTTCCATTGTACTAACACTGCACTTTTAATCTGCATAGAGCCTGACAATAAAGCTTGATACATGGCAAACTAGACCCCTCCTTATTTGTAGACTTATCTTAAGCCTTTGACACAGTTTGTCACCGCAAATTTCTAGTTCAAATATCCTCACTAGGTCTCTCTCAGCCCACACTTCTATGGCTGAAAATCTACCTGTCCAATAGGTATGATTCAGTAAAATGGCACTCCACACTCTCTCATTACCTCCCAGGCAGCACTGGTGTATCACAAGGTTCTATCCTTGGTCCCCTCTTCTTTAACATTCTCACAAACAACCTCCACAAATTAACACACCAGGCCTCCCCAATACAGTACACAGATGACTTAACATCTACTGAAATGTGGTTTTGTAACTCACAACCCATGCTCAGCCCTGAAACAACAAACTACTACTTTTTCACCAAATTCCTTAATCATGAAAAAACAAATTTTAAAGTACTCTGTCTTGATGATACAACTATTGAAGTCACTTCTTATAGTAAATTATTAAGGAAGGTATTGGAATGATGATCTTAAATTTGACCTGCATATACAAAATTGCATAAGAAAAACTCATCACAAACTCATTTATTTATTTATTTGACATTTGTATTTATTTGACATTTGTTTACTGGGTTTGTCTGACTGAGCAAAGGCCCTTTTTCAGCAGAGGCCTGGGGAGAAAAGCTCCACAAGTAGTACCCACATATCAAATAGCCAGCTATAAACAATACAGTAAGATATAGAAATGAGTTACATAACAATGGTGTACATTGTTTACAAGTAGAGATTATATACAAGCTAATGCCAATGAATGAAGCAATGCCATCACTGTAATGGAGGGTCATATACATATTCAATGAGTATTAAAGAAAGAGAAGAGTTGTTGGTATTTAGTTGACTTAGGTAGGATGAAGAAATGTTTGGACAAATAGGTTTCATGACACGAGGAGTAGCCAAAATAGTCAATAAGCAATGAATGAGTAGACATAAGAGGAAGAAAAATGGGGGGAGGGTAGAGAAGTAGATTATAGTGAGGACAGGCAAGCAGGGTAGTTACAGTGACATAGCCAAGTTCTATTTAGAACATTTTTAGTTGCATACTTAAATTGATTTTCTCAATATTTTTTATTAATTTTATAAATTGAAAGAATACAATTCAATTATAAAAAAATAGAAACAGTAAAAAAACTATTTACAAGAGTTCACAGCAGTAGGATAGAAATACAAGCCATTAAAACTTTTCCAATAAATCAAATAGTTTTTGCCAATGTATTTTCTGATGAGTAATATTTGATGTCCTTATGTTTAAAGGTGAGAGTTCTTTCTTACATACACATTTAGCTAAAATAAGGAAATCATTAAAAGACAAAGCAGTTTTACATTTCCAATTTTTGTAGTTATTTTTCTAGCTATTGATAAAACTGACCAAAGGAGAGGCAATTGTGATCTGGGGACAACATCAGGCACTGGAGCATTGAAAAAATGAGTGAGTCAGATATATAACATTTATCAGTCCATAATGCCTGGGAAATCTTTTTGAATTCATTCCAAAAGGGTGCAACCAGATTGCATTTTAATACCATATGTGTCCAATCTGCTTCTAAATCACAATCATATCTCCAACATTTGACTTGCTTTTTTTAAAAAATTATTAAATTTTATTAGGGAGTTGAAAAGTTTCTGTGGATAAATTTCCAACTATAAATTCTCCAATAAAGACAGGACATTGTTTTGCAATTTGACTTTAGGATCAGTTTCTTATAATTTATTGAAAACTCAGACCCATTTATTTTTGTAGAGTAGTTCCAAAAGGATGAGTTTAAATTTACATATTTGGCGCTCATAATCCTGTATATTACTGATGTGTATAATTTATTGTGAAACAGGGTGTAATTAATATTGATTAAGTGATCTAACATTTTTGGTATGGTCTTTTCTTGATAATTCTTTATTATCTTAATTTTATCATTTGCATATGCTATGCAAGTATGAATGTTTATCAAATTATCATTAGGTAGTGAATATTTTGAGAGAAGATATTCAGTCATATGTAATTTATTTCCATTTAAGAATTGGTACCAAAATAGTAAGTTAGTCTCTGGGAATTCTAGCATCTAGTTTTTATTAAATGTTTCTAAACAACCCTTAGTGTTAGGTATAGGTAAAAGTAGGAAGAGTAAGCCCTTAAGGATATAACTGCTATCAACAAATGATTTAAATATGCAAATGATATAATCTACTAATGAAATAGATGATATTATCTTTATATTATTTGTAAAGTAATATTTTAAAATCTAATAAAATGTACTAATTCCGAATAAGTTTTGGGGAATTAGTTTGTATCTGTTATTTTGAATTAATTGCTCACGTATGGATTGGTATGAAGGGTTTAACCATAATGTTATCACATTTATAATGGTGGATTTTGCATATAGTTCAGTATTTGGGAAAGCTACCCCTCCATCTTCCCAAAGTTTAGAATGCCAATCAAAAGATATTCTCAGTTTATTAGGATGCCAAAGGAATTCCAAAAGAGTGGCATTTAACGGGTCTATATTACGTTATTGAAAAGTGAGTTCACTGAACTGCATCTACATTGGAAATGCAGTTCAGCGAACTGTTGATGGTGAGATTGCAGTACAGTGATGATTAGAAAATTTGCCCTTTCCTCACTGCAGTGCAATCTCGGAGATGATGTATATAATTATTTATTTATTTTTATTTATTTTATTTTACATTTGTTGACCGGGATAGTCCGACTGGATATATGTCCATTTTCAGCAGAGGTCCGGGGAGAAAAGCTCCACATACCAAAAAAGAGACACTTCATACATCACTGAGTGATAAACTCAGGCAGACATGTTTAGAAAAATATAGACAAAGAATACAGGCAGATATTAATATACACAATGTGCAGACATTACATTTGATTGGTAAAGACTTAGAAAATGTGAACATAGAATGCAATCAACTCTCATAATTCACAATGCTTAGACATTCAAATGCTATGAGACCTAGATACTTGGCTAAACAGCAGGTTGGGTAGCAAGACATGTATTAATGAAGTTGTTAGTCAGGTTTAGAACAAGAGCACAGCCAATGAGATGTGAGGTATTTTTGAGTTCTCTTTTAAATAGGGGGAGTGAGGTTTCCTTGGTAACGGTAGTAGGGAGTAGATTCCAGATTTTACCGGCTGAGTTGGCAAATATAGCATCACCTGCAGAATTGTTGGATTTTTGGGTCAGTATCATTAGTTTATCAGCTGAGCGTAATGGCCTGGGGGCACTATGAGGGGTGAGAATATTTTTGAGGGCAGGGGTGTTATCAGGTTGATGGAGTATTTTATGTTCTACTATAAGCTGGTTGAACTGTAGAAGGGTAGGATACTCTAGCCATCCCAGTGCTTTGAGGTTCTGGCAATGGTGGGTCCTAAAATCCATGCCAGTAGCGAATCTGGCCATATGATTGTAACATTCTGATAATTTGTTGAGATCAGTTTTGGATAGGTTGGTGAGTACAGGGGAGGCATACATAAGGGTAGAGAGGATATATGATCTTGTGATAGCTACCCTAGCTAGGGGGGTGAGGAAAGGTTTGGCTCTGTACAGGGAGCCAAGTTTTTTGTTGATGGACTTAATAGCATGATTGACATGTTTATCAAATTTAAGGTTGTTGTCTATTATTACTCCTAGAAGCTTTGTGTGGTCATCAGGGGAGATAATGGTGTCATTGTTAGATTTGATGTTGAAGGAAGGAGGAGAAATTCTATGGTTAGGGGAGAAAAGTAGTAGCTTGGTTTTGTTAGGATTCAGAAGAAGGCGGTGATTAGCTAGCCATGTTTCTACTGTGCTGAATGTGGTCTGGGTGAGGGTTAGAAGTTGTGTAGGAGAGGAGGCAGAAAATATTAGCATTGAGTCATCTGCATATTGGATGCAGGTGGCTCCTGGGATGGTGGTGTGTAGATCATTGATAAAGATAGAGAAAAGAAGGGGACCTAGTATGGACCCTTGTGGGACACCTAGGGTTAGAGGAAGTTGGGATGACAGCTTGCTCTGCCATAAGACAGCTTGCTGTCTACCGTTTAGGTAGGAGTGAAACCATTGTATTGTGTGTTGGTCTAAACTGATGGTTTGTAGGGTATTGAGCAGTAGCTGATGGTTGACCATATCAAAAGCTTTTTAGAGATCTAGGAAGAGTGCTGAAGATAGTTGTTGTTGTTACGATGAAGACTGATAACATTAGAGAAAGACAGAAGAGCCTTGGTGGTACTGTGGAATGGCCTAAAGCCATGCTGAGAGTCGGCGAGCTTTCCGTTTTGAATAAGAAAGTGCATGATTTGTTTGTGTATGCATCTTTCCATGATTTTAGCTAGTGATGAAAGAATGGCTATAGGTCTAATGTTAGATAATTCTGTGGAACTTCCTCCTTTATGGAGAGGTATAACATGTGATATTTTCCATATTGCTGGGATGGATCCTTCTGAGATGGATCTGCTGATCAGAATAGAAATGGGAAGTGTTATGGCATCAGCTGCTTTTTGAAGATATTCAGCTGGGAGGTGGTCGGCAGCTAGTGTAGTAGGTTTTAGCTTTTTGAGTATGGTCCGGATCTGGGTGGTAGGTACGGTTTGAAAGGTAAAAGTGGGTTGGGTGCTGGGTGGATCAGGGCTAGATGTGCCCGAACTGGTGTTTGTGTCTGATGGAGTGAGATTGGTAGCTAGAGACTGGATAGTTTCAGTAAAGAAGGAGTTGAAGCTGTTTGCAATTTCTACAGGGGATTTATCAAGGGCAGCTGATGGGGTAGGAGTGGTGTAATGGCCTGGGTGGAGAGGATTGTTAATACCAGCCCAGAACTTTTGAGGTTTTAGCTGATATTTTTGTTGTTGGAGGGTGTAGTGATTTTTCTTTTTGTCTAGAATGTTAGATTTTTAGTCTGGTTAGTTAGCTGCCGGTATCTTACTTGGTCCATAGGGGCTTTGGTAACATGCCACCTGGCCCAGGTGTTGTTTCTTAGTTTAATTTTGGTTTTTGTTTCTTTAGATAGGCACTGTGCAACTGTGGTTTTTACATGGATGATACAGGTAAGAGCATGGTGGTTAAGGATAGCCAGAAATCTGGTATTGAAATACTCATCTGCTTCTTGTAATGGGAGTAATTTCAAGACATTCCAATTACATGCTTTGAGTTCATTTTGGAAGTTGTCAAGGTTAAAGTACCTGACGTTTCTTATCGTTTTGTAGGTGGACTGGTTGGGAATTAGCGGCAGGTGTAGGGGGCACAGCCCCCCACAAGAGCAAATTCACTGAACTGCATTTCAGATGTAGATGCAGTTCAGTGAATTCACTTTTTAATTACATAATATAGACCTGCATTTAACTTGTTAATAGTTTTTTTTTGTGGGAAGGAATACTAATGCCTGTATATAAAATAAGATTTTTGGTAGTATAATCATCTTTATCAAAGTACGTCTACTCTCCATTGTAAAAAAGGATTTATTCCAATCTTCTATTAGACCCTTGACTATATTTGTTAGATTTGTCTAATTAATCTGAATTGTGTTTCTTACTGAAGATGTGATAACAATTCCAAGATAGTTAATATGGGTATTATTCCAGTTGAATTCAGTGAAACTATTTAGGAAGTCAGTGGTTGTTTTATTAGCTAATAAGGTTCTTGTTTTGTTTTTATTAAAGTTCAAGCCTGAGAGCTTCTCAAAGTAATTTAACAAGGTAATCATTTGTGATAAAGAGGATTCTATGTTTCCTGTAGTTGTTAGTATATCATCTGCAAATAATTGAAAGTCCTCGTTAATTAGAAATCCTTTGATTATATGATTTGATCTAATAAAATTTGCAAGTGGTTCAATAGCTATAGCCAATAATAAGGGGGAGAGAGGACAACCTTGTTTTGTACCCATTGAAACATTGAAGGATTTTGACATAAAAGAACCAATTTTTAGACATGAATAAGAATTATTATATAGATTTGTGATGAGGTTAATAAATAATTCAGAAAAAATATATTCTTTAAGTATTTTAAATAAATATGGCCAGCTAACAGAATCAAAGGCTCTGTTTAAACCTAAACTAATTATTGTTAGTTTTTTTCTTTTTGTTGGCTAAATCAATTAATGTGTTTAATCTAATTATATTATCATGGACCTTTCTATTTAAAATAAAACCTGTCTGGTCTTCATTAATGAATTTTGGCATTATATGATTTAGTCTTCTAGCAAGGATAGACATAAATAGTTTATAATCGACATTAAGCAAAGATATAGGTCCATAAGAGGAACAGAGCTTACTGTCTTTATCTTTTTAAGAATGGGAAAAACAAGGGTGCAATGCCTGGATGGGGGAATAACTTGAGAAGTTTTAATTTTTTTAAAATACGTTCTATAGAAGTTTGACAATTTATATAGTTCAGGGATTAGTCCATCATGTCCCAGAGCTTTATGTGTCTTAATACTTTTAATTTGGTCTTTTATTTCTATTAATAAGATGGGTTTGTCAATAGTAGTTTTTGCTCTCTAGTTAATTTTTGTTGAATATTATTTTTCAAAAAGTTACTTGTGATAGTGTCATTGTCTAAAATTGTGGAATTATTATTGATATTTTCATAATGACATCTAAAACATTTTAATATATCCTTTAAATAAGTTATTTCCTTATCTTTCTCCCTTTGATTTATTTTTATTTCTTTAATATAGTTGGTGTTATTTTTTTTAGATCTTATAACTAGTTTATGTAGGCTTTTGGGGTCAACTGAATAGGAACACGTTTTCCATTTTTCTAGTTGTATTGCAATTCTATGTTGCATTTTATCTAGATAGTTTTGATTTAATTATTTTAATTCAAGATTGATATTTATATCATTTGGTTTTGCATTTATTTTTAAATTATCTGTATTAGACTGTAAAGTTTTTAGTTCTTTATTCCATTCTTTTCTTTTATTAAGATACCAACTTTTATTTTTTCCATACAAGTAAGCCTTTAAAGAGTCCCAAATTATAATGTCAGTAACTTCTCCGTTACCATTTATTTCTATAAATTGTTTTATTTCTGTATTAAACCACTCATTAAAATCCTTCAATTGGGTGATATATGCTGGAATTCTGGTAATATTTATTAGATTATCACTTTTAAAAATAATAGTACATGAAATTGCATTATGGTCAGATAATGGGAAGGATGTTATTAGTACATTATCAATTTTAGAGTACAGGGTGTTAGAAGTGAACACTTTATAGTAGTTTGGGGACCGAAACAAAATGAATAACGTGTATAATGCAGTGAATTAACAGATTTTAAATCATATATATTTCGTAATTTTAGATCATTGATAAATTTTTTACATGTTTTGCTGCAGATGACAGTTTTATGTTTTGTCTATTAGTAGTATCAGCTGCTGATAAAACACAATTAAAGGCTCCTACTATGATTAGTTCACCTTTAAGATATATAATAATAGTATCTAATAGCTTTTTAACAATTTTTGTACCAGTTCCTGGGATCCATTATGTATTAACTAATGTATAGTATTGTTTATTGATTTCAATTGTTATCAGTGCCAACATACCATCCTTATCTGTGAATATATGTATAATTTTAGGTTCAGGTATAGAACATCTCCACAAGATCATTGTGCCTCTCCTTTTTGACTTAAAATATGAACCAGTTAATATATTATCATCTTTAAACAGTATTCTATACATATCTTCTTTGATCACGAGTTTCTTGTAAAAATATTATATGAGGTCAAATACTTATTTAAAATTATTTTTTTAATTAATTATTTAAAGCGTTGATGTTTAATGATAAACACTTATAAGTAAACATGTAAAGAGAAAAAAGGCTTTGAACATGTAAATCAAAGGTTTCATCTGTAATAGTAGACTAAGCTACAATGGAATATTGTTGTGGACAGAAACGATAATACTAACATTAAACTTTAAAAATTGAAACTATTTAATTTATTCATCATGGGAATATAACATTCCTGGTTGAATAAATAAATTATTCAAACCACTCTTCAACCAAATCATGTTTATGCAGTAAACATAAACTGAATTAAGCATGTGCTGCTACTTCTTAAAAGAAATATTGAATTATGAATGCTAAATACCTACTCTTATGAATAAATAAATAAATAAAACATTATTTTAAATCAAATTGTGTGAATAATAATTTGTATTATGATTATTATATTTATACATGTTAGATAAATAACAAGGAACTATTCAATCTGAACTAGGTACATCACAGTTATAAGGCATTAGTTTTATTTTTATGTAATTATGGATTAATTTGATTCTTGAATTATTATATAGTCTTTTCTTTGTTACATTCAAATATATTAAACTAATGTATAGTATTGTTTATTGATTTCAATTGTTATCAGTGCCAAAATGCCATCCTTATCAGTGAATGTATGTATAATTTTAGGTTCAGGTATAGAACATCTCCACAGGATCATTGTGCCTCTACATTTTTACTTAAAATATGAACCAGTTAATATATTATCATCTTTAAACAGTACTATATTAATATCCTCTTTGATCATATGAGTTTCTTGCAAATATATTATATGAGCTTTGTTTAAAATCAAATACTTATTTAAACTGCTTTTTTTCAATGAATTGTTTAAACCATTGATGTTTAATGATAAACAATTATAAGTAAACATGTAAAGAGAAAAAAGGCTTTGAACGTGTAAATCAAAGGTTTCTTATGTAATAGTACACTAAACTACAATGGAATATTGCTGTGGACAAAAACGATAATACTAACATTAAACTTTAAAAATAGAAACTATTTAATTTATTCATCATGGAATATAACATTCCTGGTTGAATAAATAAATTATTCAAACCACTGTTCAACCAAACCATGTTAATGCAGTAAACATAAACTGAATTAAACATGTGCTGCTACTTCTTAAAATAAATATTTAATTATGAATGATAAATGCTCACTACGTAAGAGTGGTACAGGATATGTACGAGGGTAGTGTGTCAGTGGTGAGATCTGCAGTGGGAGTGACAGATGCATTTAAGGTGGAGGTGGGATTACATCAAGGATCAGCTCTGAGCCCTTTCTTATTTGCAGTGGTGATGGACAGGTTGATAGACGAGATCAGACAGGAGTCCCTGTGGACTATGATGTTTGCAGATGACATTGTGACATGTAGTGAGAGTAGGGAACAGGTTGAGTAGACGCTGGAGAGGTGGAAATATGCTTTAGAGAGGAGAGGAATTAAAGTCAGCAGGACTAAGACAGAATATATGTGTGTGAGTTAGAGGGAGGATAGAGGAATGGTGAGGTTGCAGGGAGTAGAGTTGGTGAAGGTGGATGAGTTTAAATACTTGGGGTCAACAATTCAGAGTAATGGCAAGAGTGGAAGAACGGAAAGAAGAGAGTACAGGCAGGGTGGGGTGGGTGAGAAGAGTGTCAGGTGTGATTTGTGACAGGCAGTACCAGTAGTGAAAGGGAAGGTCTAAGGAGAGGTAGTGAGAATAGCTATGTTATATGGGTTGGAACAGTGGCATTGACAAAAGCAAAGGAGTCTCCTCCTCCTCCTGCTCCTCACCATTCGTCTATCCCCTCTCATTCACCACACACATCTGTGTTGTCAGTGCTTTGACAACCATTCCTCCTTCTCTCTCCACCTCTCCTCTAGGAGCCTCTCCCCTTTCCACCACTACTCTCACAACAGATTCAATGTCATCACACAACACATTGTCACAGTCACCCTGTCCTTCTTGGTCTGTCTGTCCCTGTCTCCAACCTGTCTGCTCACCTAAGAAAGGAAGAGCCGCTGCTGATCCTTGATTAATCGATCCCTGGCCAACGCCACTCCCACGCCCACGCAGACCTCACTGTCACTACCTCCCTTGCTCATGACTGTCACACTACCACTTCCTTCTCTCCTCTCCTGGCTCCTGTCATACCCACACACAACTCCTCTCCCCTCTCACTGTTCGCTCTTTTCTTCAAGAACTAAAAGATGCAACTCACAAAGACTTCTGACAGCCTCTTCTCACTCTCATCAACTCTCTCCTCTCATAGCAGCATCTGTCATCTGTGGTCCTGGCACCTAACCATGAAACCATACTGCTGATCACACTATCTTCCCTACCTTCTTAACCTAGCTCCACTACTTCTTCCCAATTTGATCCTCTGTAGCCATCTGTAGTAACTACATCTCACATCACACACCTCTGCACATCACCACTGCCATTTACAATCGGTACACTTACTCTTTTTTTTCCTTTTCCAAGATCTCATTAAACAATCTGATTAAAAACTCCAAACACAAACTCCAAAACACCCCACCTAAACACCTCCATCCTTCCTTGCCACCTTTCCATTCTTCATGGACTTCCAGCTTCCTTACCCTTTCCATCTTAATCCTTCTTCACTTCAAGTGACTCCCTGCTCACAAATCATCTCTCCTTCTCTCCTCTTCATTCACTTCTCTCCTCTCCTTCTCTCATCTCATTCTCTTCTCAACATCCCCTCTCCAAAGTACATTTCCATCTTATCCTTTATCACCCTTACCTGCTTTACATTTCCACTAGCTCTTATCACACCCTTATAATCGCTAGGTCCTTTTCCCTTGCTCTGTCCCTCTGTCTAGCCAATCCAGTCTCTTGCATTCCTTCCTCCTTGTGTCCAACCTCTCTTCCACCTCATGCACCTGTCTTCTTGCCACCTCTCTCTTCTTTTCTCTTCTTCTCCCACTTTCTACTTAACATCTACTTCTTTCATTCTCTCCTGTACCTCTTTCTCTCTACCATGTCTTGCTGTCCTCCTTCCTGCTTTCTTCTCCCCACCACCACACCTCTCCCCAGTCCTCTCTACCTCTCTCTGCTGTACACACCCAGCTAACTCTTTCTCTCTTCACTCTCACTTTTACCTGTCTCTCCTTGGTCTGAACCACCTCACAATTACCCCTGCCCAATTTCCACCATCCTGAACTCCACCTCACAATTTACAACTCCTCCTCTTATACCCTATCACCAACTTCCCTGCCACCTCGCCCATCTCATGCTCTCTTCACTCTGCCCCTGCCATCACTTCAATCACATCTCCTGCTGACTACACTTCTACAATCCTACCACTCTTCCTGAGTCTATCTTCCCTAAGGCTCTTGTCTGTCCTTATGCTCCGCTCTCACCTTACTGCACTCTCCTCTCCTGCATTTCGTCATCTAACCTGCAACAGCTTTACCAAAGCCATTTCTGCTCACCACAGCCATGTCCCTCCATTTTTAATCACTCCACCATCCATCTGACCTTCTTTAACTTTGTAACTCTTAATCTCTTCTCCAATCACTCATCTCCTCTTCTCCAATCACACACATCACATCTTCATCCAACTCAAGCACCAGTCTCTCTCACCCTTGGGTCCAACCCACTTTCCACCACATCCAACTCAACAACTTCGTTTCTTTCTCATCCAACATCCGCCTCAACCTGTTCATAATCTATCACCATTTTCATCATCATCAACACCATCTTAAACATTTTAAACTTCACTCTATATACACACCTTTTCTCCTCCATTTACACCACCACCTAACATTTGAGCCGCCTCTGATACATATACACCCCTCTCCCATCCACACTCCCTGCCAACACACAATACCACCCTTCTCTCAGTCCATCATATCTCCTAGTCTGCTCCTATACCAATCTCTCTGTTATACCAATTAGCCTGTTCTGACCTCACTATTCCTGCATCAGGAACTGCTCTACAATTTTCCTCTTAGAACTTTCAAGTTTCAAAAATTTGTCACTCAGACTTCCCCTTTGAATAGAACTTGTTCAGAACTCATTGTAATCAGTAAATGCCTTTTTTAATCAGTGTACTCAACTTTCCTCACTTGTCTAGAGAAAAACAGTTTTTAGTACTTAATAAATAAGCACATATCTGGGCATGTCTAAGGGTCAGCTCCTGGTGTTTTCTCCTGTCTACCTGATGAATCTGGGCATCTTATTGCCTCATGTACACAGACAACCCTCTCCTCCTACCACCCAACACTACAACCTGTGAGAGATGCACTTATATAGCTAAACTGCAAGCAAAGCTCTCTTCACCCAAGACTCACCCTGCTCAAGAAACAGAGACCTGCAAAGCAGAAACGCAAGCAACCTCCACCCCCAACACAACCCAAATGACACATAGCCACAAACTCAGTATGCCACTCAACCACAGCCCATAAGGCATAACAATGTACCCAACACTCTAGTCATAGGTGACTTTATAGACAGGCACACTGATGTTCCCCTCACCAGGTTAAACAAGGAGAAAGTTACTGTCAGCTGCCTGTTGGGTGCCAGGATCCGCCACATAATGCATGCACTCAGGTCACTCCACAACAAGTACAAATATGATTCTGTCATTGTCCATGTTGGTGTGAATGACCTGAGATGTACCTCCCTAGAATACATGAAAAGAGACATGGAGGAGCTCTCCGATCTTGTAGCCCAGGCAGGTATGACCCTAGCCCTGAGTAGCATCCTACCATCACCCAGAATGATACTGCAGTACAAGGACAAAATGATTGACTTCAACAATTGGCTAAGCTTCTGGTGTCATTCTAAGAGGATCCAGTATCTGTCTGCCTGGGATGACATGATCAACAGACCACAATGCTTTGCCAGAGATGGCCTGCACTTGTTGCCCTTGGGATTCCAGATTCTGGCTAAGGCTCTTTCCACCCCTATAGTCCCTTTTTTAGGCAAGGTTCCAATGACAAATTCACCATCGTAACAAGTAGAAGCAAGCAAAATCTGAGGGTAATGCTACTCAATGCTAGAAGTCTAAACCTCAAAATGCATTCACTCGAGGCACTCCTTAAAATGGAGAAAATCGACATCTGTGCAGTGACAGAGACCTGGTTCAAGAGAGCACCCTTGCATTACCAGGCTATAATTCATACCACACCTTTCAGCCACCTAACCTGGACTGAAACACTAAGGCAGAGGCGTGTGTATTCATTAAGGATATCCACACCTCCAGGCTAATTGCTCAGCATAATACATCCAAGATTATCCAAGTGCAACTAACTCTGGGCAAGACCGCAATCCAAATTGTAATTTGCTACAGATCCCCCACCATGCCCCTGGATTCCCACTCCTCATTTCTTGATACACTGGAAAATATTAGGGTACAATCCAACACCCTAATAATGGGTGATATCAACTACCCCACCATTAACTGGGAAAACTACTCATGTACCAACTCTTTTGCTCAACGTTTTCTGGAATTCATAAATTCCAACGCCTTGGATCAACTTATCCACACCCCCACCAGGGGCAGCAATATCCTAGACCTGGTAATTACCAACATGGGTGACCTGTGTTCCACACCAGACGTCAATTCCTCATTGGTCAGATCCAACCACAAGCTAATCACCCTAGAAATCCACATCCCACCCCCCATTAGGGGAAACCACCGTAAAAATTTTCTCCAAAGCCAATTTCACACTTCTTAAGACAGAAGTGGCAAACTTCACGATACCCATGCAGATGAACAATAGAGGTAGAACTGTGGAATCCTATACAAATGCACTTTATAAGCACTTTCACAGAACCAAGATGCTATCCTCCAAAAAAAGGAAGCCAATCTGGTGGTCCCCTGCCATAAACAAACTCTACAACAGAAGAAAGAAACTGTTGCAAAAAAAGAGTAAAATCCCATGATTGGAGGAACTCCTTGGTCAGCCTCAGTAAGAAGCTGAGATCCCTCATAAAATCCTCCAAAGCTAGTTATGAAAACAAAATTGCCACTAATTCTAAAGACAACCACAAAACATTCTATAACTATGTCAATAGTCTCAATGGCAACACTCAGATCTGCTCTGAGTTACAGCACAATAGCACTAAATATACAGCACCAACTGATATTGCCAACATCCTGGCAGATAGGTTCAGTGCTAACTTTACCCCCCCTCTCACCCCCTAAAGAGCCCATCTCTATTCTGGAAGAATGCAAAGTTCCTGTAATCATGGCTGCACAGGTTAAAAAAACACTCTCCAAAGCCAAGAACACAGCATCCATAGGACCTGGCAACATCCCAGGCTGCATTCTACATGAACTACAGAATGAACTGGTATCCCACCTAAGCACCATGTTCAATCATAGCCTCACCTCAGGCTTTGTGCCCATTTAATAGCACACAGTGACAGTTATCCCACTCCACAAAGGGGGAGCCACCATGGACCCTGGGAACTACTGCACCATTAGCCTAATGAGCCTGGTCTGCAAGGGCATGGAACGTATCATCGTGGAACTTAAAAACAAAGACATTTGTAATGTCCAAACTCTGGACCCCACCCAGTTTGGGTTTGTAAAAGGCAGATCATGTCTCCTAAACCTGATAGACTTCTTTGAAGCAGTCACCAAAGCAGTAGATGAGGGAAAGGTGGTTCACACAGCCTATCTAAATCTTTCCAAGGCTTCTGACACCATCCCCCACTCTGGAATTATAGATAAACTCACTAAACTAGGTATAAATCCCTATGTCACAGAATTGGTTGCCAAGTGGCTCACTGACAGAACCCACACTGTGAAAGTAGCAGACTCCAAATACGACTTTAGACCAGTGACAAGTGGAGTACCACAGCGTTTAGTCCTGGGTCCTCTCCTGTTTAGTATCTACTTTTCTGAAGTACAGGCTAACACAGAAGGTCTATGGCTAAAGAAGTTCACAGATGACTGCAAACTAGGAGCCATAATCGAAACTTCTAATGATGTTGACATCCTACAAAAGGGCCTCACTGAGACAGATGCCTGGTGTCAAAGCCATGGCCTCCAGCTCAATGTCAAAAAGTGCACTGTCATCCCCTTTGGTAAAAAACTCTGTACCCATGAGCTACCACATAGGTGGTAGTATACTTAACACTGAAAATGTGATAAGAGACCTTGGGACACAGGTGAACAGTAGTCTCTCTTTTGCTAATCACATTGCCACAGTAGTCAGGAAATCCTTCTATGTGACACACCTCATCACAAAAGGTTTCTTATTGAGGATTCTCATCCAGGAAAAAAGAGGTCATTGTTCTCCTCTACTTGTCACTCATTAAACCCATTATAGAGTACAACGCCCCTTTTGGTATGTACCTCACAAGACATCTACAAAAGCTGGAAGGCCGCAGAAATATCTCACAAAGAGGATTACTGACCTTAAACAGATGCCCTACACAGACCGTTTCAAAAAACTCCAGCTTTACTCCGTCGCATATCGCCTGCTCAGAGGCGATCGCTGCCTAACATACAAAGCTATGTCAGACCCAGAGCTGTTGGACATGCTCCACTTGAAGAAATCCCAATCCCTCTGAGCTTCACACTCTAGGGACCTAAACCTTGTCACCACAATAAACAGAACATGCTGGTGGGATAGATTCCTGTCTCAGAGACTTTCCATACTCTGGAACAAACTACCTATCTATATCAAACAAAGCTCCTTATTAGCACTCTTCAAGAAAAACCTTGATGATTGGATGGGAAATAGGAAATTCACCCAGGGGGTTCACCTCTGAGGCTCTGCTCGACAGGGGTACAGGAAAATATTTTTCTTGGGTGGCGAAAGCCAGGGTACTCATTTTGGCTAGGCTTATATAGGTCCTATGGCTAATAGCCTAGTACCTACCTATGAACCTATGAACCTAAGACCACCCGCCCAATCATCACAAACCTAGGCACCACCACCCATATCAGAAAGATCTCTAATATTTTCATATATTATGGAATCTGCTGTATATAAAATCTATGTGTGACAAGAGAGTCCCAATATCTCTTTGTCTATGTAAATTCACCAAGCATCAAAGTAAAGTTTCCACGTGTATGTTTATTGTTTATTAATTAGGTAGCAGATTTGTGTTAATAATTTCTAGACACTGTTTAAATTTGTCACCCACCACAGTAATATGTCTATCCTCCTGTATTTTAATTGTTGTATATATTGGTCTCCAAAGATAATTGCAGTTCAACTCTAATGACATATCTAAGATGTAAAGCCTGTATGAATCATGGATATAAAATGAATATTATTTGCATTTACCTGTAGCATATAAAGATTTAAGAAAAAATCACATAGAATGGGATATAATGTGCAATTTGTATTGTATGATTACTTTTTGAATTTTCTAGTATGCATATATGCAGTGATGAGCTGAAATATGTGTTTCTCACATTAATTACTCTTGTTTACACATTCACACAAAAATATATCTACATAGGTCCTAGACTCATGGCTGCACACCAGGCAACAACTTCAAGGGCCCCTCTAATTCCAACCATGCTATCCAAATCTCCAGTAAGCTCCAGTATCTTTGACAATGTAAGCATGAACCTGAGAAAAGAAACAATAGTGAGACATGCAATCAGAGCAGATGTAAAACAGCTAAAATAGGTTCAGTGTTTGTGCCATATAGGTATGATAGAATTTTGTAAGTAGCAAATTAGCTATTAAATTAATAACACAGTGAATGTCGAGCATTGAAATTCACGGGTAAATATGAAATGTAAATAGATCTATCTCAACCACATACACTTTTATTGTTAGTTCACAACAATTCTCATTAATAATTTCCTATTATATAGCTGTGTCCAGTGCGCATCATTTTACAAAGGATTAGGGCATGTCTTTGGTCTGAAATATAATGCAGTGCTAATATCCTAAGTAAAACAGAGTGTCAATTAATAACTGTCTTTAAGAATTTTGTTCTCTTTCATTTCCTTATAACCTACACCACCCACATGGGGGGGCCCCACACCACCCACTATTTAAATATACCAACTCCGAGATCACACTACATTGTGGAAAAGGGAAATCTTCCTGTTCCGCTCTGTATGGAGATCCCCATTCAGACCGTTCAAACTTTTAAAAGTTCGATCATATGGTCTCAGCCATATGAAAGTCAAGCTTTTAAAAGTTCAACCTTCTGAAGGGGCTCATGTATATATATATATATATATATATATATATATATATATATATATATATATAGGTATGTACAGTTACATTTACACATGTTTATTCACATATGTACTCATGTATATTATCTCTTCTGTTTTATTTTGATATATAATTGCTGTTCTGTCATCTTCTAATGTGACTATCTTACTCCATTACTCCATCTAACTCTTGTTCCCGCTCTCATATGTGTGTGTATATATATATATATATATATATATATATATATATATATATATATATAAATTTTACCACTCCTTAATGAGAATATAAAATCATCATTCAGCTTAAATAAAATATACAGTGAACACAAACAAGAAATAACACTCTGACAGCAACCCAGTGGTGTAAAACAAAAATAGTAAACAGCAGTAACATTCAACACCACACTGAGATGAGATGGAAAACTTTAATAAAGTAAAGCATATGTATGAAGGCACACTGCTGTGCTGTAATATGTACACAGAAATGTGGACGAGTGCAGGGGGTGCATCTGAAGCAGAGTTCTCACTATACACACACCCACTGCAGTCCAGAATTGCCATTCAGCAATTTAAAATGAGCAAGAATGCTCATAACACCCCCAGCCCGTCAGGGTAAGAAAGCTGGACAAAGCCATAAGGGATAATCATCCCAACCAAGCCAAAAGTTAATAGAATAGCAGATTTAGCATAAGCACATGACGCACACCTCCCTCCCCATCAGAGTAAGGAATGTGGACAAAGCCATAAGGAAAAATCATGCCACAAAGCAGAAAGTTGATAGAATAACAGGTTCAGTATTTAGCATGCATATTCTGAAGGGTACAAATAACAAAACACAACAAATAAATTATTTTTTTTATATATATGCAATAAACTTTAAGCATAACTGCGTAGGTGTGCCGGTTGCTTAGCTACACTTAGCCCAGCTGAAATGGCACGATAAGTTAAAAAGCAATAGACATGCAGCATAAGCATAAGTGCAACAGTTAGAGCGGATGCCTTGCATGTAGTCATTCACGATTCAAGCCTCACCAAAGCCATCTCCGTTTTATATGTGTAAACATTAAAATATTAATTTTTTTATATATTTATGTAAGAAGTAACTGATTTTTCTCAACCAGAGTAGTGTATTAGGCCCAGATGTGAGGTGTCAGTGTAATAAAGTAGTGAAACCCCCATATAAACACAAGTGCCCCATACAGTATAGTCACACAAGAATAAATTAATCACAACACATTGGGAGATGTCAAGGAAGGTAAATAAATCTATATTATGTAATGAATAATGAATCAATCCCATGCAGGTGGTAGACCAATATAATGAAACATAAGGAATCCTAAGCATTGCACAGCTTTGTTGACTGGGTGTAAGCATCGTGTACATATGAATACTAAGCACATTGCACAGCTTTGTTGACTGGGTGTAAGCATCATGTACATATGAATACTAAGCACATTGCACAGCTTTGCTGACTGGGTGTAAGCATCGTGTACATATGAATACTAAGCACATTGCACAGCTTTGCTGACTGGGTGTAAGCATCGTGTACATATAAATACTAAGCACATTGCACAGCTTTGCTGACTGGGTGTAAGCATCGTGTGCATATGAATACTAAGCACATTGCACAGCTTTGCTGACTGGGTGTAAGCATCGTGTACATATGAATACTAAGCACATTGCACAGCTTTGTTGACTGGGTGTAAGTATTGTGTACATATGAATACTAAGCAATGAACAGAACAGCCCAGCTAAGTGGATTTTCCCAGTGATAAGCAGTGCTGAACCTGCTCCTTTAAGCACTGCCAACCTTAGCTAAGCAGGTTTGCCCGTAGCTTAGCTGAGCTCCACAGTTTCAAAAATAACCAATCACGGCAAAGTGCGAGAAATCGGCCCTATTTAAACCCTGTAGGTGGGAATACAGCCCATAACCAGTTGGAGCTTATCACTGCAGGTACCATGGCTGGAGTAGGAGAAGGTGTTTGCTTTTGTGCGCAATACTGGGGCATTCTCAATTCCAGGATCATGGTTGGAAACCATGATTTGAGACTGCTGCAGAGCCAGTATCAGGGCTCAGAATATAAAGCAGAGGCCTGGGACCATCTCGCCCATGAACTCACCAGTGCTACTGGGATCCCTCGGACTGATGAGCAGGTTCGGCATCTCTATGCCGATCCTAAGTGGAGAAAGAGGGACCTTCTGGACCAGTGGGAACAAGACGTTTGGGCAGGAAATGCCCCAGTAGTATATAAGTATCAGTATCAATTGCTGTTTGAGATAGCCCAGGCTGTGTATGTGATGGATAGGTAGTCATAAATGTTCCTCTTTCTCCTGTACAGCTGCAGCTGAGATGGTTGCGAATGTTGAGGCTTATGCTAGCAGGTTAGCTGCAGGTGGGAGAGCTTTGAACGTGGAGGCACATGGAAGAAGGTTGCAAAGGCTGTGCTGGTGAGTACTGCTCTAGCTGGCGGTATCATTGAAAGTAGTAGAATATCACCTGTCAGTGTTGTAATCTGTGTATTGTTTGAACCAAATAAAACTGAAATTACCACAGGTAATACTAGTGATATACATAAAACACTGATAACCTGTCAATAAAACTATACAACTCTGGACTGTTGTGTTTTATTTGCAATGTGTTAGTAGGAATTGGAAATGTGTCTAGCTTTTGCACAGCAAATATGGCTCTGATAGCATTAAGTATCTGAGGTTTATGTGGCAAACAGTCAAGTCTTGTACAACAGATTGAGCATAACAAAGTTCCCCTGCACTATGATCTGATAGCTGAATATTAAAAATGCTTTCTAACTCTTGTTTCCTGTAATGTAATATCTGAAAGTGTGAGTACACAGTAGAACAACTGCTTGCCATGCAGGGATGTCAGAAGTACAAGGTCAGATTGGACAAATCACAGACTGGGTTCCTATTACGAGAGCAAAGATTCCTTTAGGCAAATATGAAGACGTCTGCCCGTATTGCGTGAAGTACGTAAACCGCGAAAGCTCAAAACCGCAAAGTTTGAAATGTCGATTTGTTTTGGTTGGCCCAACTGTGGTGTAGCTCCGTAAGGTAAGTATGCAATAGATAAGAATTTAGTGTTAGGATTTGGGCTAAGGTAAGTGCATAGATAGGTAATGTATGTAAGAGTTAGTTTAGTGTTAGAAGTAGGTGTTTTTTAAATGTATGCATGTGTTTTATTTATTTTGTATGGGTGTATGTGTGTAGGGGAAGTGTGTGGTAGTTACAGACCTTAAGGTTAGGGAGGGGTTAAGGAGAGTGCATAGATAGTTGTGTTTGTGGAGTTTAGTGTAGTGTTATAGGTAGGGTTTTGGTGCTTTAGTTTAGGTTAGAAGTAGGGTTTGGTTAGTGTATGTATGTGGTTTATTTATTTTGTTTGGGTAGGTAGTAGCAGGTGGTAGAGTTGGCCGACTATGACAGTTCGATATTTTTTTTTCGAGGTTTAGTGCGTTCGGGATTTTCACAGTTCGTGGTATAGGGGTCGATGTTTTGGTATTCTCGCATAGGGTTTTTCGCTTTGGTAATATAGACCCTCACAGACTAATAGGTAGAAAACACTCACACAAGAAATAGCAGTTCCTTGATAGCTTGTTCTGATAAGCATCAGCATTGTGACTACATTTTGAACAAACTGGCAGGGCTTGAATCCCAGGAGTGGTACTAAGCTGCCTATATATTTTCACACAAGTATATGTGAGTATTGTTACAAACAGTCAGGTAGTGTAAATATACATTTTCCAACAGCTTTGGCAGGTAAGGCAGGCTGGATATTAACTATAGGATGTGTCTCTTATACACTGTGTAGAACACACACTGGCCAGCCCCAAGGCTGCAGATGACAGTAAGAGAAGTACATAGACCACTTAGTTTTCCCCCAAAAATGTCCCTCAAGTGTCACTCCATTGTGGCTATTCGTTACTGTCCCCAGCACTCATAGCGCTGTACAAAAATGAAGGTGGACTATGACTTTTGCACACACACATGCAGTATGATTGCACATATCAAAGCCGAACCCCGTTAATGTGTAGAAACAGTCAGGTAGTGTTAACCCAATTTTTTCCATAGGTCCGGCAGGTAAGTACAGCTGTATATTAGGTGTACAAAGTTTGAACTGATAACTGTGTACAAAACCCACTGGCCAACCCCAAGCCCATAGGTAACTGTAATTTCAGGTCATATCTGGAGTGTACTGAGTAGACTATAATGTACAGAATAGTTGTGAGCAATGTAATAACAAATAGATGTTCATTTGTCTGTCTCATCCCCACCCTATCTGCAACAATAATACAATCAAAACAATAAATGGTATATTTTTAACAAACCTACTGTTGGGACATGTTCCCCATTGTTATGCCAATATTTCAATATCTGCTTATTGCTGTTCCCTGTTGAAATTAAATAATTGGTGACCTGTTGCTATCAATGTAACCTGCATGCTGCTGTAATATATACTGTGGTTCCATATCTGCATGTGTTCTGTTTGCCATGCAACTGATTAAAAATTGTGTTATGGTGTCTATTGGAACACCTATGCATGCTGTTATAACTAATCCTGGCATTGTATTGTTCATAACTAACCAGCATATGTTGTCAACAACTTAGCTCATCTGGGAAGGATGATACCAGTGGATCTGCCTGTCCCGCCTCATCTGTCCGTGGCACCAGGCCCCAGCACATCTGGGACCCACCCCAGATCTTCCTCATTTGCTGGTCCTGCACCACCAATGGGTGGAACTGCTTCAGGGGATGAGGCTCGTCCCCCCTCCTTGGAGCGGGAGCGGACAGGAGCCCATCATGAGATGTCAGGTCCTGGGACTGGTGCATAGGGAGATGCAAAAGGAGTTTGCAGCTCAGCTATGCCAGCTACAGGGTCGTGTGGTACATCTTGAGGGTCAGCCTACCCTCCTACTCAACCCCAAGTACAGCCACCTTTGGGGCCGTGAAGGTGCAGTGGTGACTGCCCATGGTCAGGGACCTCAGTCTCACTGTAATCATTTGTGGGCTTATGTGCCTCCGATTCCCAACCACCCTCCCCATCAAGGTGTTCACCCCCAACATGTATCATACACTGCCCCTGTCTGCTGTCTTGTCTGTTTTCGTACCCAACCTCCCTCCCCACATGTACCTACTATCCTTTCCCAGCAACCCCCTCTCACCTTAAAAAAAAAGGCAGTCTGTCCCCACAAAAAAATTACGCCCCATACATAGCTGTCCATTTTGCAGATGTGTCCACTGGACACATGTAATCTTATCCAATTGCCTAGACAACACATTACTGTTGTCCTTACCACTGTCTCAAGGGTATGAGTATCCAAATTCACCTCCAAATTCAATACATATGCACAGCTGTTGTTGTAGGAGAAATGGACAGCTATGGACCTTCCCTACTCCCATCCTGTGCATCCCTATCCATCTTTCATCTTGTTTTACCCCTCTGCATGTCCCTTTTTTCACCACTTTCCTATCACCCTTTTTTCTTTTCTTTCAAAGAAATTAGCGCGGGGGGGTTAGCAGGAGTAAGCTCTGCTAAGTGAAGCTAAAATGGAGTAACAGTATTTTAACAACACTTAGCATCATGCAAACCTGCTTAAAGCCACTTTAAAGTGCCTTAATCATCCTCTTACCATCAGCCATTGTTGTGGCCAGCAACAAAACTGATCAACCCTGCCAAGTCTTGAACCCAGGACCCACTACATTACAGTTAGCAACCATACCACTGTACTGGGGTTGAGTAGGAAGGTAGGAACCATGCCATAGCAACTAGCTGCTCTTGCTTTGCCTAACTTATCATGCAGTCTAGTCATTTAACATTAATGAAAAAGCTAGCAGCCCCAGGTCTTAAACCCAGGAATCTGTACACTGCAGTCAGAGACCATACTGCCACACCACCTGAGCTGCAGAATCTATGCTTGTTTAGTCAAACTTAACATTCAGTAGAGCTCCTATACGTTTAACTGTGTATTACCATCGCTGAGCAGCGGGCAAACCAGTTGACATATGCTCAAACACAGAATAGGTAAACAGTAGTTATCATACCTTACTGGATTTGTGCCTTGGTAAGTGTCGCTAACACAAGCCCACACAGTTCAAATGCCTGTACGTTTAACCGTGTGTTAGCTCCACTTAGCTTCATGCAAACCTGCTGAAAGCCACTTTAAAGTGCCTTAATCACCCTCTCTCTAGGAGCCCTTGTTCTGCTTAGCAACAAGCTAAACGGCTTTTGCCAGTTTTGAACCCAGCAATATGTACACCATAGTCACAGAATATAACCATTAAGCCATGAAAGCTCAGGATGATTTCATGAACATATCTTGCAGGACAATCACTGTACTATAGGGAATGTATATTGTGGAAGCAATAAACATTCAAATAAGATATATACACATGGATATATAAAAAAAAAAAAAAAATATATATATATATATATATATATATATATATACACACACATATACATATATTTATATGTGTGTGAAGATATATCTGTGAATCCAAAACAGCAAATATCAGCCTCCTCACCAAATGTTGTTCTGCTAAAACACAAGTGCACTTCAAACAAAATAAATAGCAGTGACCGCCCGCCACTCGGATTTCTTTTTTATTTCTGTAAAAATTATAAAATAGCAGCAGAGTATACAAAATGATGAGCGCTTTCGGGCTTTGCCCTTCTTCAGACAAAAAACAAACAGTGACTCTGTTATTAAAAATGAAATAGCAACCAATCAGGTCCTAGTACTGAACCCGCCGTTTTTTGAATGCGGGTTTTAAAGAGACTACCTCATTTAGTCCTGGGTGTCTATGCGCTGTCAATTCAACTATCTACCTGGTTTCTTCTAACTCTGTATCATTCACTAGATCCCCACCTGTATGTCCCTTCCTTACATTCCAGATGGCCTTAAACTTAAAATGATGACCCTCATTGTTGGAAACATGCCTGTATAGGGCATTGTGTTCATTCCTTGTTCTTATAGCAGACAAATGATTTAAAATTGTAACCTTAAATTTACAATTTGTCTTGCCTACATAATAGTAGGTGCACAATTGACATGTCGCAAGGTATACCAAATTATTGGTGTTGCAATTCGCTGTTGCCCCAAAAATATATTCCTCGCCTGTGACCGGATCTTTAAAGTTAGTGTTTTTGTCTGTGCTGTTACATGCTTTACATGCCCCACAAGGTTTAGTGCCCTTATTAACTACTACCTGCTTCACTTTTTTTCTCTTTCATTACTTAAAATATCCTTTAGGTTTCTATTCCTCCTAAACCCAAAGGATGATTTATCCGCCAAAACCTTTTTCAATTTTTCATCTGTCAATAACATTTTCCAGTTATGCCTGATAATTTCACACGCTCCATGTACATTGTTACTGTACGTAAGATTTCACACGCTCCATGTATATTGTTACTGTACATAAGATTTCACACGCTCCATGTATATTGTTACTGTACATAAGATTTCACACGCTCCATGTACATTGTTACTGTACATAAGATTTCATATGCTCCATGTATATTGTTACTGTACATAAGATTTCACACGCTCCATGTACATTGTTACTGTACAAAAGATTTCACACGCTCCATGTATATTGTTACTGTACATAAGATTTCACACGCTCCATGTATATTGTTACTGTACATAAGATTTCACACGCTCCATGTACATTGTTACTGTACATAAGATTTCACACGCTCCATGTATATTGTTACTGTACATAAGATTTCACACGCTCCATGTATATTGTTACTGTACATAAGATTTCACACGCTCCATGTACATTGTTACTGTACATAAGATTTCATATGCTCCATGTATATTGTTACTGTACATAAGATTTCACACGCTCCATGTACATTGTTACTGTACAAAAGATTTCACACGCTCCATGTATATTGTTACTGTACGTAAGATTTCACACGCTCCATGTATATTGTTACTGTACGTAAGATTTCACACGCTCCATGTACATTGTTACTGTACGTAAGATTTCACACGCTCCATGTACATTGTTACTGTACATAAGATTTCATATGCTCCATGTACATTGTTACTGTACATAAGATTTCACACGCTCCATGTACATTGTTACTGTATGTAAGATTTCACACGCTCCATGTACATTGTTACTGTACGTAAGATTTCACACGCTCCATGTACATTGTTACTGTACGTAAGATTTCACACGCTCCATGTACATTGTTACTGTACGTAAGATTTCACACGCTCCATGTACATTGTTACTGTACGTGAGCAGAAGCCTAAATGTTCTATCATTTTCTTTCTTATTATTAACTGTGAATATACTGAACCCCCCCCCCCCCCCACGCGTTTAAGCCAGGGTTGCATTTCATTTTATGTTTAAGGCCATCTGGAATGTAAGGAAGGGACATAGAGGTGGGGATCTACTGAATGATTTTTATTTATTTGTTTGTTTTTTATCTGAAGAAGGGCACAGCCCGAAAGTGCTCATCATTTTGTATACTCTGCTGCTATTTTATCTTTTTTATAGAAATAAAAAAGAAATCTGTGTGGTGGTTGCTGCTATTTGTTTTGTTTGAAGATATATCTGTGAATGTTTGCTCTATATATGTGTATATACACACACACACACACACACACACACACACACACACATATATATATATATATATATATATATATATATATATATATATATATATAAACAACACACTTGCAGATAAATACTGGTGAGCCTAGCAAACACCACAGTACAATGGCTGTGTGGATAGATATATCCCCCATGAGAGTCATACAATACCTCTACATATCCTGTGGCAGGTCATACTGTATACAGAATGCTGGGGTGGTATGGGACATTCATCTGCTGACCCCATACATACACAATCCAAATAATAAGTACACACTCTGCTACTACATGATCATGATAGGCCTTACGCACTGGCTAGACATACAGCAATCTTTTAGGCAAGTAAGTAAAATGACTAAAGAGAGCACAGTGAAACCCAAACAGCCAGTATTCCTACAGTTGCCACCTTATCAAATGGCCATTGTGTGATATGCTTGCACAAATGAGAATGTTTGCATTAAAAAAACACCCATAACAATACCATTTCCCAAAAAAGGTTTATTTTTGTACTATTTCAGTTGTTTATGCCATGTCTTATAGCATGTAGATGTGTAAAATACAACATAACTGAATTATGCAAATATTAAAGGAAACATATGATACATTCTTGCTCCTACCATATCAGGACATTTTCCAATTGTCAGAATTGTTGTCAACAGTACCATACCTCTCAACCTGTTATAGGCAAAAATATGGACAAAGCATAACATGATGGTGGACAAACAGGGACTGATTATAAATATTCCCTTACAATTTCAGAAAGCTGATAGAATACTAGAGGTTTTGCAGTAGCATTACTTTTCTGAAGGATGTGGAGTCTTACAGTCAAATGTTTGTCATCATTGAATGAGTACAATCCTCAGCTTTTTGCCAGAAAGGAACCTAATTAAGGAGGAACACACAAAAGTTTTGATGCCAACATCTGGACATTATGGAAAAATGTGTACAGCTGAGGGTTATGATTAGGCCACAACTGGTCAAACAATGACCATGTCTTGCACAAAGGGACAGGTGGTAACCAAAGTAAGCCACACAAAGTATCAGACACTGATGTCATGGCAAAAGCCTTCAAGTAGTACAACAGCACAAAACACACTTGCCTTGAATACAAACATCAATCAACACTCAATTACATGATTGAGCTAACAGCCTCCAATTACACTCCTCAGTTAACCACCTAGTGGGAAAAGTAGGAAATGTTACAATGTAACTTGATCCTTTACATAACAGTGCTTCAGTTCAAACTGGTCTGTCAAACTGACAAACAGACTGTGTGCCAAACAGTAACCTCTAACCCATGACTGTTCCCATCACCATAATATCAAAACGTACAGCTACATACCTTTTATGTTTTTATTAGTAATATCTCTCACATGTATTAACTGCCTAAGAGTCAAACATGTACCCCCCTAAAATGTGTTACATGGGTATATAACAGTGTTTACTATACACTGACCTCTTGACTGTACATGGTCACACATGTTGTCTAGCCTACGGCCCATATTTATGGCCCCTACCCCACAACATGAGTGGAAGTCCACAACATCACTGGGATAAGAGCAGGAAAGCCAGCACTAAATAATGATAGCCCATACCTATCAACCTCTTATTGCATGATATCTGGACAAAGCCTGGTATATAAGTGGAGGACATAGGGACAAAGACAGGGCCATATTCCATAGGTTCATAGGTAGGTACTAGGCTATCTTTCTGAAGGCATTTATAAGCCTAGCCAGAATGTGTTGGCTTTTGCATCCCCTTAGATTAGTTCCCTGTGCCTCTGTCCAGCAGAGCCACTGAAGTGATCCCCGAGGTAAACTTTCTGTTTCCCATCCACTCATCAAGATTTCTTTTGAAGAGTGTTAGCGAGGAGCTCTGCCTAATGTAGATTGGGATCTTGTTCCAAAGCAAGGGAAGTCTCTGGGACAGGAATCTATCCCTCCAGCATGTCCTATTTATTGTTGTAATGAGGTTTAGATCCCTAGAGCATGTGGCTCAAGGGGATAAGGTTTTCTTTAGGTGGAGCATGTCCATCAATTCTGGGTTGGACATGGCCTTGTATGTCAGGCAGAGATCACACTGAGTAGGTGGCATGCAACCGAGTACAGCTGTAATTTCTTCAGTCAAGCTGCATAGGGCATCTGTATGAGGCCAGTGATTCTCCTGGTGAGGTACTTCTGTGGTCTTTCCAGCTGTTGCAGGTGTCTTGTAAGGTACATCCCAAATGGGATGTTGTACTCTATGATGGGTCTGATGAGTGATGAGTAGAGGGTCACAATGACCTCTTTTGATCTGGATGCGAACCCTCTTGTGATTAGGTGGGCCACGTAGAAGGATTTTCTAACCACTTTGGCAATGTGATTATCAAAGGTGAGATTACTATCTACTTGGGTTCCCAGATCCTTTATTATATCTTCTGTATTTGGGGGACTACCACCTATGTGGTAGTTTGTGGGTACTTTGTTTTTACCAAAGGGGATGACTATGCACTTTTTGGCATTTAACTTGAGGCCATGATTTTGACACCAGGTATTCGTCTCAGTGAGACCCTTTTGGAGGAAGTCTGTGTCAGCCAGAGAGTCAATTATAGCCCCTAGTTTGCAGTTGTCTGTGAACTTGGTCAGCCATAGTCCTCCTGTGCTTGCCCGTACCACTGAGAAGTATATGCCGAACAGGAGGGGTCCTAGGACTGAGCCCTGGGGAACTCCACTTATAACCGATATAGAGTCAGACCTAGCTCTTGCAACTCTCACCATGTGATTTCTGTCCATGAGCCAGTTGGCAACCCATCTTGTGATGTAGGGGTTTATGTTCAGGCTGGTGAGCTTGTCTATACTACCATTATGGGGAATGGTGTTGAAGGCCTTTGCGAGGTCTAGGTGGGCTGTGTGTACCACCTTTCCCTCATCTATAGCCTTGGTAACTGTCTCAAAGAAGTCCACCAGGTTAAGGAGGCATGATCTGCCCTTAACAAAGCCGAACTGGGTAGGGTCTAGTGTTTGGAGGTTCCCATTGTCTCTGTTAATGAGTTCCATGATGATGTGCTCCATAGCCTTGCAGACCAAGCTAGTCAGGCTTATAGGGTGATAGTTCCTGGGGTCTGTTGTGGCTCCACCTTTGTGGAGTGGAATAACCACTGCTGTGAGCCACACTATGGGTACGTAGCCTATGGAGAGGCTGAGTTTGAACAGTGTGTTTAGGTGAGGGGTTAGTTCATCTTCCAGCTCATGTAGGATGCAGCCTGGGACACCGTCCAGTCCCATTGATGCTGTGTTTTTGGCTTTGGAGAGGGCTGTTTTAACCTGAGTGTCTGTGATTTCAGGGACTCTACATTCTTCTGGTATGGTTATGGGCCCTCTTGGGGGTGAGAGGGGTGTGAAGGTTGCGCTGAACCTGTCTACCAGGATGTTGGTGATATCGGTCGGTTCAGTGTATTTTGTGCCCTTCTGCACTAACTCTGAGCAGATCTGAGTATTGCCACTTAGATTCTTGACATAGCTAAAGAATGACTTGTGGTTATCTTTGGAGTCCTTGGCACTTTTTCTTTCAGAGCTCGCCTTGGATGATTTTATGAGGGATCATAGTTTCTTGCTGATACTAATCAGGGATGTCGTCCCTTCTTGAGATTTTACTCTTTTCTGTACTAGTTTCCTGCTTCTATTGTATTGCTTGTTTATGGCAGGAGTCCACCAGACTGGTTTCCTTTTCTTGGAGGAGTGAGTCTTGGTTTTGCTTGGGATGGCATGATCCATGCATTCTTGTAGGTGCCCGTAGAATGCAGTAGTAAAGGATTTTGCAGCTTGGACAGTGTTATCCTTCAGCATGGGAGCTTTGAAACTTTCCACCTCGGTCTTAAGTAATGTGAAGTTTGCTTTTGAAAAGGTTTTCACAGTGGTTTTCTTGTCCAGGGGTGGGGGCGGAATGTGGATATCCAAAGTGATTTGTTTATGGTCAGATCTAACCAGTGAGGGGTTGACCTCCGGTGTGGAACACTGGTCACCCATGTTGGTGATGACCAGATCCAATATGTTGTCACCTCTGGTGGGAGTGTTGACCAGTTGAACCAGGGTGTTTGAGTTTATAAATTCTAGGAAATGTTGTGCAAGGGAGTTAGTACTTGAGTAGTTGTCCCAGTTAATGTTTGGGTAATTGAAATCACCCAATATTAGGGTGTTTGGTAGGACCTTTATGTTTCCCAGTGTTTCCAGAAATGCGGAATGGGGGTCCTGGGACATGGTGGGTGATCTATAGCAAGCTACAATTTGAATTGCAGTTTTGCCCATTGTTAGTTGCACATGGATGATCTCTGAAGCATCGTGCTGTGCCACTAACCTGGAGGTGTGTGTATCCTTGATGAATATGGATACGCCCCCACCTTTTGTATTTCGGTTTGGGTTCTGTGGCTGAAATGTATGGTATGAGTTGCAGCCTGGTAGTGCTGGGGTGCTCTCTGGAGCCTTAAACCAGGTTTCTGTTGCTGCACATATATCGATTTTCTTCATACTGAGGAGTGCCTTGAGTGCATGCATTTTGAGGTTTAGACTTCTGGCACTGAGTAGCATTACCCTCAGTTTTTTGTTACTTGTGCTATTTATGGTGGTGGGTTTGTCTTTTGAACCCTGCCTAAAAAAGGCACTATGGGGATGGCAAGAGCCTTGGCCATTATTCAAAAGCCTAAGGGTGACAGGTGTA
Organism: Protopterus annectens; assembly: GCF_019279795.1. Classification (NCBI taxonomy): domain Eukaryota; kingdom Metazoa; phylum Chordata; order Ceratodontiformes; family Protopteridae; genus Protopterus; species Protopterus annectens. Next base: position 456,118,880 of record NC_056740.1, read on the forward strand.
AGCCATCTCTAGCGAAGCAGCGTGGCATGTCACCCAGGTGGACATACACTGGATCCCCTTTGAATGACGCCAGAAACTTAGCCAATTGTTGAAATTGAGAATTTTTTCTTTATACCGTGGTATCATTTTTGGTGAGGGCAGGATGCTACTCAGGGTCAGGGTCATTCTGGCCTGGGCTATGTGATCAGAGAGCTCTTCCATGTCTCTTTTCATGTAGTCCAGAGAGGTACGGCTCAGGTCATTCACACCAACATGGACAGTGACCGAGTCATATTTGTACTTGTTCTGTAGTCACCTGAGTGCTTGTGCTATGTGGCAGATCCTGGCACCTGACAGGCAGCTAACAGTAACCTTCTCCTTATTCAGCTTAGTGAGTGGGACATCAGTGTGCTTGACTATAGAGTCACCTATTACTAGTATGCTGGGTATGTTATTTTGCCTTAAGGGCTGTGATTGCATGGCACACTGGTTTTGTGAAGTATGTGTTTCATGGTTTGTGTTGGGGGGGGGTGGAGGTTGCTTGGATGTTTGCTTTGAAGGTCTCTGTTGGTTTTGCAGATTTTTATTTAGAGCCTCCGAGTATGTTTTCATGTATTTATGTGTGTTTTTCCCAGTGCTGCTTTAATGGGTTTATGTGAGACTGGTGGTGTGATGCAAGTATTTCCCTTCTCCTCTTGACTGTCTGATCCAGTCTTGGGTTGAGCGAGCTTAGTCTCCAGTTTGGCTGTATAATTGCATCTCTCGCATGTATTAGTGTTTGGTGGTAGGAAGAGGGGGTCGTCTGTGTACATGAGGCAGTTGTAACATTGCCTCAAAATGACCAGATTCACCAGTTGGACTGGAGAGTACACCTGAAACTGCCCTTTGGACATGCTTGGATAGGTACAGTGAACTGTTTTACTGGATGGCTGGTAAGGTCGAATAGAGAGCCTTGTCCTTCTGTACAGTACAGGAGGGTCTAGTGCTAGGGTTTATAAGTGTTTGCTATAAGTTTTGAGTAAGTGCCAGGCTGAGAAATGAGTGGCTTGAGTGCTTAAGTTGAAAGTTTGTCTAGTTCCAAGGGAAAAATTGAAGAGGAGACTTTGTGGAGCCAGGAATAGTTTTACCCTAGCTAACCGGTGCTGCCCGGCGAGCAACACAGGGCAAATACGGTATTTATAGCAGGGAAATGAAAGAGATAGAAATTAGCCCGAAATGGCCAATAAACTACTAATTTCTGGGCTGAAACCACTCCTCCAGGGACAGACAGGCTGCTCAAAGCTCCCCTTTCTCACAGGTGAACAGAGAACGTCCTTCTATCCAAGTAAGGTATGAGCAAACACAGAGATTTGTAACACAGCCCTGAATTCAGCACTAACCTGAAAACTGAACTATACTAGCTTGGAAAGGTGGGAAACAAATATATATATATATATATATATATATATATATATATATATATATATATATATATATATATATATATGTTTTTTAGAAAATAAAGCAGATACACTCAAAAAACACTTTAAATGCACAGAAAAGGATACTTATTGTTATATATCACAGATCAGAGTTGTAGTCAATGCCCCTAGTAATAATGTAGGAAGAAACACAAATACAGTAAAAGCAGATGAATAGATGAATAAAGTACAATATATATATATATATATATATATATATATATAAAACAATAGAAAACAAACAGACTGATTTAAACAAGTTACCCAATTAACCAGAAAAAAAGCTCAAAACTGAGCCCTGTTCCAGCAGTCTTCAATCAGACAAGTTTTAACTGCACACCCCTTCTTACTAGGGTGCAGGGGAACCTTCTCCAAAAAAGATGGCCTGGATCAGTGCTCAAGTTATACAAACAAAGCTAGATTCAGCAGGCCTGAATCTGGTCTATGCTACAGCAACAAGCCGCACCAATTTCAGAAAGAAACATATATTGCACTCATACACTGTGAAAAATGCTGGTGTTACAGGATGGTTTGCAACATATCCTTCCTGAGGGATATGAAGTCACAAACACTAATGCATGTTTCCAGTTACTAATAGCAGTCAATAGAGTATGGCAATGATTTGTCAAGGACAACACCTGTTTGGGGAACACACTAAACATAGTGGCCCAAACCCTGGCCATTATGTGGATAGCCCTATAGTTGAGAGCTATGCAGACACATAGCATTGTCAGACTGCAAGCTATGCAGAACTTGCATGTGCACACAAACCCTGTAAAACTAACAGTATTGAAAGCATTTAATAGTGATACTCACACTCTGTCCCTATGTCTGGAACCTTACATAAACCTGTAATTGTCCTTTGTCCGCATGTTGTGTTGTAAGAGATATTCTCAACTGCTGTCTGTAACACTGCTGCCCACACCCAGAAAGGATGTGTTCCTTATAGGCAAGGTAAAGGGACAATGACCATAGGAAGTACACATTTATAGAAGTGGATTGCCATGACATTGGCTATTGGAAGAACTACACAGCTGCTTTACATGCAATTAGCAAGTGGGGAACACTGATTGGTGCATATGCCATCAGCTGGTCATGACCATCACCTACAAAAGCCATGCTGTCACTTAATCAAACCCACTCAATCCATGTACTACAGAGAGAGAGAGAGAGAGAGAGAGAGAGAGAGAGAGAGAGAGAGAGAGAATGACACAGAGTGAGACAACAACCAAACCAAAACAGTTAGGTTTGAATATACAACAAACTCCAAAAAATAGGTATGTGAAACATTTAAGCATGTAATTTAATGTATTACTTGGTCTGTAATAATGGGATAGCTGGGTTTGAAAAAATGTATATGTGCCAGCAAAACTTTCTGTACTGATGTCCTGTTGTACAACTGCCATGGCCATAGCATCTGTCTCTGTCTGCAGTGGGAGACATCACAGCCATACCTGTCAATTGTACAAATTTTTACAAAATGTCCCGATTTTGAAATCAGACTGTTATGTCTGTTCCTGTTGACATCTGTATCTGTATGACTGAGGTCATGAAGTAATGACAAACACTTAACTGTAAGACTGCACATCCTTCAGAACACTCACAGTAACGCAAAATGTATTATGCTAAAAACTTCATAAATCTGTGACAGGAATATGTACAATCGGTCCCTATTTACCCCCCCCCCCCCACATATCATGTTAGCCTTTGCCCACATGTGATGCTCTAAGAGTTTGAGAGGTGGTATCACAGCTCAGGAGCCTGACTCACCTGGGAAAGGACAGTTCACATTTGCCAACCACTAGAGTCTCTGTCAAACAGTTGTGACTGTGCCACTGCTAGGCCAGTTAATGGGATGTTGTCCATATCCATATGTTACCTGTGAATATGAGTATGATATATGTTTGTCTTGGCAAGTTAAGACACATATATAGGGCATTTGCATAGCACAGTACTGCTGCAGACATGTGTGCCGAACTGCATGTGATATCTTGAATTAATAACATTCAGCTGTACAGTGTTCTGTTGGACAATAAGCACATTTGTGACTGATATCTGTAGACACACACACATATACTTGAGCTATGTCAGCCAAACCAGTGGCAAGTCTTCCAGCAATGACAATGTAACATAATAGTGTAGTTATGACTGTTGGACATCTTCCGGGTTATCACAGTGGTGTCAAAGGCTAATGTGCAATCAACTTTAATATGTATGTAGCAGCTAGAGTCACATGGTATCAATATTGATGTGACTTTTGTCAACCATTGATGTGGGTCTTTGTCCTGAAGTCCTGTGGGTATAACCGGCTAAGAAGTATGATTGATTAGCAAGACAGTGAATACAGTGTGCCATACTAACACAGAACACAAATGTATACCAGGTATCCCCTGGGCACATGTATGTATGTGTATGTCCAGCTGGAAAGCACAAAACTGATACCATGGGTTACAAGCAGTTGGGAAAATAGGGTGTGCATGTTGCACATGTGTGCAGTATCAGTGTCAGTGCATACAACAGAAATAAATGTGTACAGCTACTGCTTGTTGCATTGCCCTGACACTGATATGGGTACTACAGTCGGCATGATTATCATGTAGTAATCAGTGAAGTGTTCATCTGTGTTATGACCCATTACCCATGCCTAACATTAACAGCTATAGCAACACCTATATACAGTGGCTATCAAAAGTGTAGACACCTCTGTTGGAATGCCAGGTTTTTATGCTGTTTGACAATTAGACCACAGATAATCTTTCAAAAATGTTCCACACCCCAAATGTGACCCATAACCTGTACAATTCTATTGAGTGTGCAAACCAAGACAAATGGATGCTGTAGTTATCTCAACAGGTGTTCACAAAACATATCACTTTAAGGGCGTGCATACTCATTCAACTGAATTATTGTACTGATTAATTCACATATGTTTTCACAGACCCAAATGTCATGTTTTACATAAAATTATAAAGGATAGAGGTCACATTACAGGTGTGAATTTATTTGAAATGAGTTTTTGTGGTGTCATGTTCCAACTGCACAGATACCAGGCATTGTAACAGGGGTGTGCACACTTCATATCTACTGTAGTTATATGCAATCAGCAGTACCTGACCTGTAAAAGTAGCCTCCACCAAGGAGAGAGCAATCCCCTTGGTGGACAGCAGTGATACACAAAGCACATAATAGGATGCTATATTGGCTGTACAGGGACACATAGGTGCAGCCAACAACTTGGAGGCAAGTCCATCTCTATCTCAGCAAGCGTGTATGTTCACACCTGATGTTGTGTAAGGCTGATTATGACTATAAAGCAGACATATTCACGCTACCAAGGACAATTGCAACAGAGTGTCTCCACATATGCAGTCAGTCTCAGTGACAACAACACAATTCAACCTGTACTGGGGGTAAAGCACACCTCATACACACATGCTATGGATATAGGCAACATGCATCACACAGGTTAGGTGGGAACCGTGCCACCCTATCCACACAAATTCTATAGGGGGATATGTACATCAAATACACTACCCCACATCAATGGTGAAAATATGCATAATGCCTACTGAAGACAACAACAGCAAGTGTTCCTGGGCCATGAGAACATCACTGTCTGCCTCTTACCTGAACTAAGGCATGTGCTCACAGCTCCATCACACACTACAGACAAACACAGACTTGCCACCATCCACACACCATTCACATGGACGGTGGCCACTGTCATCCCTATACACAGACATGAATGGAGAATAGAGGATTATGCAGTTAACTGTGCAACATTGGGTGGAAGAAGATAGGTCAGGGCCAGGAGTGTAATGACAGATGATTATAGGGTTAGGTTGTAGTTTGGAATATTGTCAAGTAATATTCTTTGTTGATGTGCAAGTAAACAACCATATGAGGTCATGTAACCTTTTCTCCTGTTTATGTCTTCCAGCTAACATGCCATGAGGAAGGCTACCAGCCTTTACTTCACTGGAGAATGATGTAATCATTCAGTATCTTATACAGCACTATAATGTCCTGTTCGGACATGGTACAGAAGCCCTACATGACCGAACAGCCCTGTGGGAAGAGCTGGTCCACAAGGTGAATGATGCTGGACAACAGAACTGGCATTATGACCAAGTCCTTCATCAGGCCAATGACATTTTGCATCATGCACAGAACATATCAGCTGCTTTAACAAGGGAGCAGCTAGCCATTTGTGGAGGTGCAATCATCCAGCCCCCACTGACATGTACGGAACAGCTCCTTGCCAGCCTTGGTGGACCCACCCGGCTCACTCACCATGAAGTAGAACCCAGCATTGTTGAGGTGGGTGGCACCCAACCAATGTCTGAGGAGTGTGCAGGTAAGGCCACAGTGCACATAACTAGAAGAGTGTTGATTCTACATTTCTATCTGTAGAAAATCTGCATGTATATTTCAGAGAAGATAGTCTGTAGCTGTAGTTTAGTAATGCACAGATGTGCACATCTATGGTGTTGGGCTGCATAGTCTGTAGTATTGCTGTTTATTCTGTTAATGTTCTGAAATGCTGCTTCCACCTTGTAGCAATGCTACATGAGTTTCTACTGAAATTACCTCTCTACCACATCTATGTAGGTCCCTCAGGTATACAAATGGGGCAGCAGCCTGTGGCTGGTGAGTATGGGATTATTTTGTTCAT